>NW_028234410.1:13585327-13590327 GCF_977035675.1 Penaeus japonicus
ATGATATTCATGGTACTAGCACGATACTTTCCTACAGTCGACAGGATGCCTGATTAATAAAAGCAGTTTGATTCTAGTCAATGCTTCCCCCCTTGAATTGAAATGCTTTTACAAAATGAGTTTTTCTAATTGCAAAAAATTCAAAGGAAATGCACTAATTGCCAGATTTTTCAAGACAGCAGAATTTACCATAACTTCACTTACTCTAGTTGTGGAAATGCATCAGTGTAAGCAACAAATAGCCATAAACCTTCAGCTTGACCCACACATAAAAAAATTACTCTTACAGATATCTTCTCCTTAAACTTTCGGAATCATATGATGAAGACAAATGATATATCAACGAGCCACTAGGATTCGCAATGCCTTTAGATGCAGTACCTGATCTTCAAGAACATCAGCCAAAATTGCACTATGAACAATGGATCATATGAATTTGACTGTTATGTATTTGTTGGTGATAAGTAGTTCTTGAACTGCCATATATGTAAGGAAAAATGAATATGCCATGATGTTGTTAAGTAAGGCACAGGGATATGATTATCAAATGTCCAGGGCAATCATATTATAAAACTATGCTACTTTCTTTGAAAGAAGATATGTGCTATTTAACATGGCTTGAGTACTGATGCATTGCCATGTTACAGTAATGAAGAATAAGGTTGTTATGAAATGCGGAAATGATATTATGGCTTAGAATGACGAAATTATGATGAGCATGGACGTACAACCAACGGTACAAGAGCACAACCAAGGCAGTGCTTGCAACGCTTAGCCGCTGACGATACTTGCGCCGAGGCAGTCTCTTGGCCGAGCCTGGCTGGTGGGTCAGCCGGCCGGATACGCGACGCTACCTGGGCTGAAATATATGGAAACACACCACAAGTGTTTTAACCTAATCCCCTGTCCGCTCACTGTGCCGTGCAGGGCCACCAAGGGCGCTGCTACTTATTCCACGGTAGCCATGATGAAGACAAATGGAAGGTTACGACAATCAAGTTCAAGTTTAAAGTGAAACGTTAAATAATTCCATCGTGTAGTCTGGAACCAGAATGCAGACTGTTGCCATTGTCAACCTAATTGCTGTATGAAATTTGCCAATGCAGTTGGAAGTTGCTGATTTATATCGAAATGTAAATGTCTAATGATGAGACAACGTGAATGCTTATTCAAACTATGGCACAATGAGAAAGAACATAAACTTCACAATATATGAATAAGCATAGCATGGATACCCTCCACAGCACAGTGATTCTTGACAAAGTATTGTTTATCCAATATTATCAAGGACATGATAATGCTAACCTGGATTTTAAGGATTCCGAAATCTTCAATGATCTACCTCATACCAGAGCTTATCTAAGCACCATATTGTACAATCAGTAATTGTAAGTTACACTTGGTTCCATTCTAACAATAGATTTTTTTTCCAACTATATAGCTAAGAGTTGAATAACATATCTTTTTCAGAACTTTAGCTTTCACTAAACCTTTAATTTCAGAGTAGCGGGTTGTCAGTTTGCACCAACTACCAACAAGGTCCTGCCACTCTATTTAACAACTGCTTATGTACAGTTTTTGTGATGTGTAGCTTGTACTGTACCACCTAAATTTGATTGCTAGTATATGATGAAGGGCTTGTAAAGTCATGCAAGGGCAAACCTGTGGATACAAGCATAAAAAAGGTAATGCTGGTATAGGTATTTGGGCTTTTCAGAGACAAAGGATCTGAGACAGAACGTGTTAATCAAAACGCTATGTTATGTATTAGGAAATTGCTATCAATAGGGAATGCCAAACATTCAGAGACTCATCTGCAAAATTTATAACAGATGAAGTATATATCATCTTATTGTCTCTACTCTATTTTAACTTTAGAAAAAATCATTGGGCATTTTTGAATTTCCGTTTTGGAAATTTTGAAGTATCCAGTCTTCAGGACTTACTGTACTCTCTATAAGACTTCAATTGCTGCTACTGTATGAGCAGATGAAGCAAACTGATATGATAATTATTGGATCAATGTTTAATATTGAATACAAATTTTAAGAGTATACCAGGGTAGATCTGACAAAAAGTGGTTCAGTAAGAAGAACTGCTTTCTTTAACTAAAGCTACAGTTTTGCTCACTGCAAGCATTAATAAACCGTAGAGTGTACAACACGCCTAAAATTTATAAATATTTGTTATATATTGGAGATGGAGTTCTACTTTGACCATATAGTATCCTACTGAAAATACAAAAACAAAAACAGACTAAACTGACAAAAGAATAAAAGGAAGAAAATATTGTATGACCACTAAATACTCAGCATATGATTCATTCGCAAATAAATATGTATTTGTCTATGTCTGCGTGTATGTGTGTGTGTGTGTGTGTTTGTGTGTGTGTGTGTGTGTGTGCGTGTGTGTGTGTGCACGCGCGCGTGTGCGTGTGTAAGTCTGTGTGTGCATGTGTACGTATATGCTGTAAGTGCGAATGCACATGTGCTAGTAATAACATGCAACATCCAACAAACCTTTCAGTTTTTTTTTTTTGATAAATCAAAATTGAGGAAGAATATCAGCCCGGTGAATTGTGCTAATCTTATTTTCTATGCAGAGAGCTGAATACAGAGTGGTATACATCCCAGGAGACTAAAAGTGTACGAATCAAATCTACAGTTAATCTATTCTAGACTGTTACTTCTGGGATAGAAAAGAAATAAAGATATAAAATAGATTTACTCGCCCTGAAAAACAAAGGATGGAAGTGATATACTGTATATGTTTTAATAAATTTGTAATCATTAATCAACTAATTTTATGTACATATCTCTGGGACTTACTATATACTATGACTTACACATCCAACCTGTACGGAGCATGACATAGCTGAAATGACCAAAAATATCAATAATGTCTTGACATTATCATTTTGCAAGAAACAAACCGAACAGTTGCAACAAAGTCTAACAAGAGACAATCTTTAGTAAGTTTTCTTTTCTAAGGAAGTTACACAATCAATGATCCAAGTTTGATTTTACGATATAAAATGATATGAGCTCCAAGATTCCTTTCAGCGAAGAATTAAACGTTATTTTCTGTTGCACATGCAATAAGAACTCGGAAAGCATTTATTCGTGCAAAATGAAAGCAATTTCTACTAAGCTTCATACAAACAATGTTGCAACGCAGTTTCATTGAAAAAATGTCAGTGTTGGAGTGCACCAAATTTTCAACAGTAATTTTAATTTAGCGAATCACTGACATTTTGTTTGTCATTTATCAGAATTTATATTTATTATATGATCTATTCATATTTTGTGGTATTTGGAGATCATTAATTTAAGTCTTAAATTTGTTTGTTTTTCAGATGTCTAGCTTTATGGCACTCTGGTATCTTACAGTCAAGTAATTTTCGATAAAATATACTTACATTAAAATCTACTCAAATCTTCATAGTTTTACTTTTACAACATCTATTAAATCTGAATGCAACTATAGCACTATAGAGTCTTTACACTGCATATTCACACAGTTTTGTCCAGGGGAAAAAAACAAAAATCATTCAATATGCATGCAAAAACCTAAACACTGTCATGAATATTTGCATGCACTTTCTCTATGTAAAGTATAATACCATGTTTGAGTAATCAAAACTATTCTCCATCCAGTTCAGGAAATATATAAGTTAAGCAATAAATCTAATGCAAAATTCTACGATGCTGTCACTCTGCATTTGGTTTAATCAACTGTTTTTGCAGAACATGCAAAATTTTCATTATCAAGGGTGGATCACGTTAGTATTTGCATATGAATATCTTTATATCCATTCACACCAACCCACAGTGGCATCTTCAGGTAAGGAGGGGAATGAGGAAACGCAAGGAAATAAAAAAATAAAAAAAATATTCCTGCCGTTTACATAATATCCAAATGTGAATATGCAAATATGGAGCTTTTGTAGGATTACATTTCATCACTATACCCCAGACCCCTTTATTATCTTTAATTTTTTATTCGTCTGGGTCCAACAAATTATTTTTAATATCCTGAACTTATTCATCAAACACCATTTCTGACTCAGGAACTTCACTTCAAATACATAGCCGTGCTAGTAATGAGTCACGCTTTTAAATACAATCAATTTCTTTATTACAAGGTCAGTCCTTTCATGCCGATGATCTTAGAAACTTCTGGAAAAAATAGTGAATGGAGAGCTTGCTTGCCATAACTTGCCAGCAAGAGTAAAACAGGGTGAGAGAGATAGAGAAAGAAAATAAGAGATAGATGGATATATATATATATATATATATATATATATATATATATATATATATATATATATATAGAGAGAGAGAGAGAGAGAGAGAGGGAGAGAGAAAGAGGAAGGTGGGAGGGAGGAAGAGGGGTTTGGATGAGAGGTAACAATCTCATATCTATATCTATATCTATATCTATATATATATATATATATATATATAATCATATATATATATATATAATCATATATATATATAATATATATATATATAATATATAATATGTATATGTATATGTATATGTATATATATATATATGTATATATATATATATATATATATATATATATATATATATATATATATATATATATATACACACATATATATACACATAGATATACATACACACTCACACACACACACACAAACACACACACGCACACACACATACACACACACTGTGGGAAAATGAAAGAAAATGGATAACTTACCATATTCATCAGATGTTGTTAACTTACTAAAATCATAACAAAACTCCATTTTATAAATCTGCCTAAATAAACTTACGAGGCAATATTATTTAAGATTTTCCCTTTGAATCCAACCCTACCATTCCAACAGAAATAGCTACACACAATTCTTTTTTAGTTTAAACTTTGCTGTTACATAATAAGTACAAGCACAATGACATGCATGACAAAAGCTTAATGTGTTGTTTAAATGATGCCATTCTAAGAAACATTTTGCACTGTG
>NW_028234410.1:13647827-13650327 GCF_977035675.1 Penaeus japonicus
GGTCAAATAGAAAGCAGATGAGTTTTAGTGGGATACTTGTTCGTCCTGATCTAAAAACGATGTCTATGCGTTTCTGAAAATTTCGAACCGAAACTGAGCCTAATAATTGCAATAATGATGATGAAGATAATAGTTATAATATTGATGATGATAAAAGTATAAATTGTTTTAGAGATGATAATAAGAGTATTAACAATATGATTATTGTTTTTATCATCATTTATGATGATACAGTGATAATGATAATGGTAAGGATCATAGTACCATTATAATACCATCATTATTCTTATTATCTTTATTATTGTAATTATCATCATATAATAATGACCCCAACCATGCCTAATACCGGAAGAATGATTGACGACCATGGATGAATCTTTTCACTCGTGGAAGAATTAGGGGCCCAGCTGTGGGACGTGTTGGATTAGTGATCCAGTGTTGAATAATGATGGTGATAGGTTTAGCGTCCAGTTCAGTCCGATATTTGCGGTGAAGATATATGGAGGATAGATAGCAAAATCAATCAATCAATAAAGAAAGGGCGTCCAAAGGGCACACCTTTGTGGCTCTTGTCTGTAGACTATTTACTACCATCGTGAATAGGCTAAGAAATATCACCATTGTATTGTATTACTTGAACCCAGCATACCCATGTCAAATGCAGGCAACAAAGAGAAGAAGAAGAAGAAGAAAAAAAAAGTCCTGCGTGACCTCGACGAAGAAGATTTATCAAAGGAACTGGTGCATATGTTGACTTTGTTGAACACAATCAAAACAATACTGAATCACATGGTTTAGGAGCTTCCAACGAGTATGAACAATTGTTATTACTCTAAACGATACTGAAAAGATAATGAATAGCTATTTGGGAACGATATCCTTGTTGATATAACAAGGTGCTATGAAGTTAAATAATTCTTTTGTGGAATTTCCAAATTATAATGATCTTAGAGCAACTGCATTACGCAAACCCTATTGATGAATGCAACTCCCTCTGACTTTTGGGGCTTTATCAGTTCAAACTTTTAACAAAATTTCCTACCGAGATTGAGACTAGATCCGTCTAGAATAGGGAGCATGTGAACCTGATGTGATGAATGCGAACTTTATCGGTTTCTTCACACTTAGTCTGGAATTCTCTTCGATATTGTTAGCGCTGCGGATGTATCATCTGCATCGATTCAGCCGAACAAAAATATCACGGATTGCCGATTGAATTTCAACCTGAACCTTACTATTGACTTTTTTTTTATAATCTCCCTTCGGACCTCTTGCACATTAAATGTATATATATATATATATATATATATATATATATATATATATATATATATATATATATGTATATATATACACCAAACACATATATATGTGTTTATATATATATATATATATATATATATATATATATATATATATATATATATATATGTGTGTGTGTGTGTGTGTGTGTGTGTGTGTGTGTGTGTGTGTGTGTGTGTGTGTATTTATATATATGTGTGTATATATATGTATATATATGTGTGTATATATATATATATATATGTATATATATATTTATGTGTGTGTAAATATGAATATGTAATTGTTGTTTTTCATCTGTTTCGGGGAGAGGGGAGTCTATCCAATGTGCATCACTGAAAGCTTTACAGTAAGTCGGGTAGTGACAAGATATTCGCGTGTATATAAATTGTGGCAAATCCCTCTTCAAATAATTTCTGTCCGATGATTGAACAAAAGAGAGAGAGAGAAAAAAGAAAAAATCTGAAACATATCAGAACCGAAGAAAAACAAAAACAAAAACAAAAAAACAAATAGATTCGCATTCCCTTTTCATGGAAGGAGATTCACGCAATTTATTTAATGATTCGGAAAGTAATTAAGACGTAAATCAGGGTGGCGTTTTGTTGAAGAAATCGATTACCCGATTTGCTACGTGTCTTTGAGTTGTTATTACTAAGACTTTTATCCTTGGTATTATAAGAATAGAGAAATAAAATTCCCAGCATATTCTGTAGGTTTTGCCTCTGCGCGCGTGGCTTATCGTAAAGCTAAAAGTCGTTGAAGATAATCTCTTGAATGAATAAAGATAAATGAAAAAGGAAAGGCTTTATTGTTTCTTGTCTTTTTTTTTTTTTTTTTCATTATGACGCACGCGTTCTCGCTTTCTCCGTCTCCGTGCGTCATTTTCTCTTCCTACCATTGTGTTAACGTCGTTCTTCATGCTATTTATTTCATGAGGTTAATATTAGGCATCCTCTAAGCTGTGGAACAAAAGGTCCAGATAAGACATATAAGACAAAAAAAGAAAAAGAAAAAAAAAAAATGCTCGCAGATTAAGATTGCATTAATAGCTTCAGTTCTCTATGTAGTGTCAGGAAATAAAACCGAGAAGAAATAATAAGAAAAATGAAAAGAGAAGAAGAAGAAGAAAAAGATATCTCCCCCCTTGATATCCTCTAAAACGCAAGCAGTGTATTCCAACCCCAGTTCTAATTCC
>NW_028234410.1:13675327-13677827 GCF_977035675.1 Penaeus japonicus
CTCATTATTCTTGGTATCAGCTCCCTGCTCTTATGCACATCAAATTCATGATCGAGAAAGTCGTTTTGTGAACTGGGTAATATAATTAATATCATCCACTGAGTCGGCTATGCTGATTCGGGATCCAGTCTTAATGTTAGGTTATCAAACATTCCTAGATACAACGAAGGCAAAGTAACAAAACAAAAATACATATTTTTTCTTGCCTATTCATTGTAGCTCCGCTTGTTGCCACGGTGTGCGGGGTAATTGAATTGCAACAATTAGTGATTCAAACACAAACTATTCCCCGTATTGACTCTGTTTCGATAACGTTGCATCATCCAAATAGCACCAGTTGTTGGCGGTTCGGGGAAGCGAGTTGCTCGCTCGCTCGGACCTACTCGCTCGCTCCGGGGGTGGGGTGGGGGAATATCACACAGAGATTAAAAGATTGCAGATATACATACACAATTTCATATATATATATTATATATATGTATATATATATATATATATATACATATATATGCGCACACACACAAACACACACACACACACACATATGAATATATATATATATATATATATATATATATATATATATATACATATATATGTCTGTATATATAAATAGGCACACACACTTTGACTTCACTTCTGACGCCACCAAGAACTCGACGTCGTCAGTTCGGCAAGTGGAAGTGAATGTCCCTTCCTCCATGATGTTTTTTGAGGGGAAGAGATGGTGGGGAATGAGGGATAAAGGTGGTGAAATGAAGAGATAAGGGGGGATGAGCGATGGTATTGATAAATGAATAATAATGAAAAAAACGTAGCTTTATGAAAATTACTAAGTGTTTCTGGAACGGCTCGTGTCGCTTCGGAAGCCTTGTGGTTCATTTACAGTGAAGCCGAAACGAGACACTGATTGCGACCCTCTATGGTTTCATTTGCATATACTTAACACACCTCCTTTCGTCGTCAAGTATTCATGCATTGAAGTTTTATTCCTCTGATATAGAGACCCTGCTAATGGGATGCATCCACTATTTCCGCGTTGAAGGTCTCGGTGCCTCTCCGCGGAGCCAAAATAGATTTCCATCAAGAATGGGACTTTCTTGCTTTACGCTGCCCGCCTGACACGATGCATCCGAGTGAGTAAAATTCTCCATCTCCTTTTCCGCACATGCTTGTGTCAGAGAGGACGCGTGTAGAATGTATGCAAGCGACATGGACGTACCCTATTTTGGGTACATGTCTAAATCAATTATTCTCATGTGAGACTCCAGCTGGAGTGCATGGAAGGCACTCTTGGTAGTAAAGCAGGCGATGGCGTCTATCTCCAGGAACTGAACAACAGAGCGACATCATCTACGGAAGGAAAATGGATCCACATTTCAACATCATTCATTGTTCTAGAAGAGCGGTTCCCAGTCTTCTCAGGCCACGTGACACCTTCCGGGCTATGGCACAGTCCGCGCCTCCGTTCCAACTTTCACCTCCATTGTTGCCATTTGATGATAACTGCATGCATCACATTTGCATAACGTTTGCACAATTCAAATGTTTACTGATATTAATAATCGCATTTGAAAGTTTACAACTAGGGGATGTCACTAATATCATAAGTGTAATACGATTATGTTTCATGTATTATGAATATGAATACGAGATAATTTCAAATAAAGTAGAAGAAAAAATAAACAAGAGTTTTAAAAAGAATATATTAACTTACTGTTAATATGTCAGCACAAAGAGTCACATTCCATTATGTTAATTTAATCATACAGGTGTCTCTCCTTTAATCTTTCTGGTGTATACATGTCACGAAACGAAAACGAAAGAAATTATGTCACATTTTCACTCGCATCAGCCAAGATATCAGGAATACGAAGATTTGGTCAGTTCTATTAAATTTCAAACAACAGTTACGAGTTTTACAAGCGCAGAGTATGTGGCTTTGAACGATAACTATCGAAACTGAGCGAAAGTGTAAACTGCAGGCTGGCTGAAAGTGCTCAGAGTTCGGCTAAGTTTCAAACCTTGAAGAACGATCAGCCCCACTGAAGCGTGCATCTTATGTTAGTCTTAACATAATGTCAGTTTATGATGTGCTTGGAATTGCAATCATACATATAAATAAAATCTGGCATTTCAGATTCTCCTGTATATTCCTAAAGATAATTTCACGCTGGGTTTGAGAACCGCTGCTAATCCTGGAAAAGAGCGAGGAACAAATACGAAACTATTATTCCCAATGTTGAAATGTCACTTCTGACACTCAACTCATATAAATACAAAATATCAAAACTTTTTTGTACTCTCTGAGCAACATGTGTAATTGTGAAAATTTTCTGGCGCGTTGTACTCAAAAGAAAGAAAAAGAAAAGAAACACTGTAACATTTTCTTAGCGTTTGCTCTTGATGTATCTATTTACTTATTCACCTGTGAAAAGCTTGCCTTGGTTGGCGTAGTAATAAAGAATTCCAAACATTCCGTTGTTTTTCCGATAGCTCC
>NW_028234410.1:13745327-13750327 GCF_977035675.1 Penaeus japonicus
CAATCAATATTTATAAACATTGGGATAATAAATTTGAATTTTGTTTTATTTCTTATGACATTATGTACAAATTATTCGATTTTTTGTTCATTAACACAGGTAAGCGTTTACTTCCGTTGAAGATAGAGCAAGGACCCAAAAATTTTAGGCCAGCGGGCTTCCTTCATGGAATCCTTAATGTTAAACGAATGAAAACCTAAGAAATACAAAAGCCAAGCATCAATTCTTTGTAATCAAGATATACTGTATGGATTGTCATTTCTATTAGCTTTTGACACCAACAAATCACAGTTGACCCAGGTGTTTATCGTCCCCCATCGGACCCCTAGGCATACATGGACCCCTTGAATGGTCCGGTCGACCATCGATGTCCACCTTTTCTAAGACCCCTGAGTCAGAGGGTCACTGTGCAGCGTGCTGTTCTCTGGCAGCTGAATATAACGAAGCGGTGATGTACATTGTTAGTTTCATGTATTTATTCTTGATGGAAATCATTTATAACAATATAATTCGCTGCACCGTATTCAACATGAAGGCATTTTGATTAGTGTTGTATAAGACACACAATATGTATCATTAGGCTAGCGTAATAGGAATATGAACATTTATACATCTTTGTGGAGATTATTTGCACTGGATTTTCCGCATGTGATATACAGAGGGCCACCCTTTAAGTCTGATTAATATATATTCTGATGATCATTACAGCGTTAGGAATCCACATTTTTTTTTTCATATAACTGTGGGATCGTTTCTTTCCTATTCCAAAATTGAATTGCTGCTTTGAAAATATTACCATCGCTGTTGTTGGTATTGCCATTATCGTTCTCATTGTTGTTACTTCACATATCATTATCATTAGTACTATTACTATGAATATCATTATCATTATAATTATTATCATTACAATCATTACTATTATCATCATCTTCATCTGAATATCATCAATATCGTCATAATCATTACCATCACTCTTATTAACCGTATCATTATCAACCTTTCCTTTTTACATTAGTCTCCAAACTAGGACTGATTGAATAGAACAACTTTGAACGCTGCTTTGAAGTAAAACTAAGTGCAAAGGCGTGTTGCAACCTCCATCATTAATGAAAGACCTTTTCTCCACTTTTCCTGCATCTATACTTTCATACATTGAGATGAATACAGAATTCCTGACACATATTAATGCAATGCAACTCATAATGGGGGAAACATGCTCGGTGTTAAAACCCAGTCCGGAAATGCAATTCTTTGCTCAGTGGGACCTTCCACTAATTCCACTCACTGATCTTTACCAGTGTCAGTATCGCCACAGGCTTTATTTGGGTGGAACTTGCAATGCCGAAAAGGACAAGATCAAACAGGAGATGGCAAATAATCTTGTTCATTTTCGTGTTACTTACAACCAGCATAGTCTCTAGGAATCGTTATTACACATTTGATATCACGACAATTTACAATATGACAGATAGCAACTAGGTTTGTATGTGTAAAATATATATGTATACATATAAATTGATAAGTATATATATATATGTATATATATATGTATATATATGTATATTTATCTATACACACACACATACATATATATATATATATATATATATATATATATACATATGTATAAACACACACACACACATATGTATACATATATATACATATGTATAAACATACACACATGCGCGCGCACACAAGTGTATATATGTATATATATATATATATATATATATATATATATATATATATATATATATATACATACATATATATGTGTGTGTGTGTAAACACACACACACACACACACATATATATATATATATATGTATATATACATATGTATATATATATATATATTTATATATGTATATATTTATATATTTCCATACAAACACACACACACAAATATGTATATGTATATCTACATGCAAATGTATTCCACCGGAAAATTGTGTCTTCATTATCCCCTGGCGCTGTTACAAAGGCCCAAAGAAGAAAATATGTTGAGCAAATTGACGATTTTTGTCAGTTATTTTCTAAATGTGCAGTGTTACCAATACACATAATAAAATATACCCATTGGAATGTGCCCGCTAATGATGTGGCGCTCTGCCTGCTGAAAATATTCAGTGTATTACACGTTTCTTTTGAAAGTAATTAGTCATCCCGCCATTCTCCCCAAATTATTTGCCCTTATTCGACTGAGACGGAGTACAAATGAAAAACCACGAAAGGAAAACTATAGACTGAAAACAAACAAATAAAATAATAAAAAAAAACTGACGATAAATATAAAAAAAACAACAAAGAATGAACAATTATCGGAAATAATTCGAAAAGAGACGCTACTACAACAACAAACAGACAAATTAATAACACCTTAATAAATAAAAACAATAACAAACAAACAAAAACACTACGAAATGATAACCAAAGCCAACAAAGGAAAAAGAAGAACAGCGCCAGCGCAAACAAAGTGACTCGGCGTCAGTATCACATGGCGTCCCACTTGACTGGCTCGATGCCGCGAGGTGCCTTTGTCTCCCGTCACTCGTCCGGGAAAGGATTAGTGTTATGATGAGACCCTCGTCTGTGCCTCGAGGGCGTGATGCGAGTCCGGCGATTCGTTATTGGCAACGAGAAGTCCTCGCACACAAAGAGAGGGGGAGGGACATTTGGAGAATATAGAAAATGCGAAAGAAAGAGGAGTGAGAAGCTGAGGGAGAGCGAGGTACAGAGACTTTGTGTGTGTCTTTAATATATATATTTATATATATATATACATATATTAATATGATATGAATACATATATTTACAAATGTAATATATATATATATATCTATATCTATCTATCTAACTATATCTATATATATATATACATATATAATATGAATACATATATTTATGTAATATATATGTATATATATACATATAATACATATATACATATAATATATATATATATATATATATATATATATATATATATATATATATATATACATAATGTATAGATATATATATATGCACGCACGTACACATCCACACCTACGTGCATCTCTATATTTTCACCTATACTCAGCGGTACGTCTTTGGTATTGAATATGTCCATCATTACAAAGATGGATACACTTATATACAATTTAGGCTATCGAATTTGATATGAACACACACATACACACACACGCGCGAGCGCGCGCACACACACGCACAAGCACACCCACATGTATGTATGTATCTATATCTATATAAATACATACTTATAGAGAGGATGAAATATGTGAAAACAAATGAGTCATACTGGATCCAACAATAGCTATGGCCACATAAAGTCGCACACACACACTGCCATTTGTGTTTCCTCAGAGATGCCAAGACTCCTCCCTGCCAGCCCTCACCCCCATACCGCACCCCCACCCCTACCCCATACCGCTCCATTGATATGACCGGCGAGGTAAAAGACAAAATGGCAAGAGTGAGAAACTTTAAATTTACGTTGCTGGTTCTTCGTTAGCGTCAGCCTTTGTGGACGTCCTCGGAGCTATTCAGCGACTGTCGACTCCCTCGTCTTCACAGGAAACTTCGAGAACGGGGCAATTTTGGCACAATTGTCGCCTGCCGCAGAGGGAAGAACAGCGCCGCCGCGGAGGAATGGCAGGCAAAAAGAGGACGGGGTGTAATTAGGCTCTCCGGAGACACGCCGGCGCATTTGGAGGGATAAGGGAGAAGCGGCAACAACACGAGTAGTAATGATAATGGTGGAGAGTGGTGATGAAATGGTAAGTAGCGAGGGTAATAACAACAGTAATGATAAGGGTCAATTTATCTAAGTGCCTCGTTTGTGGATCAGAAGGTTGGTTTTCTCTCCGAGTACGCATCTCGTTCCGCCGAGAAATACAGCGTCCATAATTTCCGGTTTGTAACAATCTCATAATGTTTTCTTTCTCAGCTTCACTATCTTCTCCTGCTAACTTGACCCCGAGTAACACCTCGAGCAGAGTCGTGAAGTTCCCAAGAAGAGCTCCTCAATATGTGAAGAGCAGAGTACATTTTTGTTTCGAGAGATCACCTCTAACAATCAATTTGTTATATTGCCTGTTTATATGTCAAGTTGACCCGTAGCGTGTGTTAATAACGTCGCACTTCCGTTGCAGTGCTCATAATCTTTATTTGTAACAATATATCTATTGTACTGAAAACATCCATTTTCTTGGAAATTTGTCTAATACTCCTACTATTCTTTTCTTTAATAACTAAATCTAATATTACCTTTATCACAATGTGATTTCTGAGTTCTATATAGTTTCAAGAATTCTATTTTAGTTTATGTTTAACATTTACAATATGATTTTATTAAACATTCCAAATATATATGCTATTTAATATGCTAAACATTTAATTTTCTGCTAAAATTATAGTCTTTAAGACTATAATTTTAATTTTCTTTACGTTGGGTTCTTCGCTTAGTCTTCACAAATACTATCGATTTCTTCATATCCGCTGAGCAAGAAGATATTAAGGTATTATCGGTATACCTTATATCAATTAGTGCTATTCTGTATTTTTTTGTTATCTTAAAGTCCCTCGCGAATCAACCATTTGGAATAGATATAGAAGGTAATAGGAAAATTGGTCCCTTCGGATTCTGATTCCCAAATTTTATAGTCGCAGATTGATTCCAATAAAGATATCTTTTAAGTTCAAATCTGAATATATTTTCCTTCAGCTACGAATTCGTTTGGTTAAATCAATAAACTATACATAAATATTTTTTTTCATTACTTTCATTTACTTTCATCAAAATACATATAGTCTTCGTTTATATCTTCCATACCAATCTCTCCCCTATCAGGATTAAAAAGATTATCGAGATGTGTTTCTCATCTGTTCAGAACATTATTTTCATATAACAAAATATCCTAAATTTCTTAAAATTCTCCATATTTAGTTATCAATAAAAAATGTTGTTTAACTAATATGTTACTGTAAACATCATT
>NW_028234410.1:13773021-13775521 GCF_977035675.1 Penaeus japonicus
TTACAATAACATGGATAGTACAATCACATTGATAATGATAATGATAGTAAGAGTCATTTTATCAATGTTGATGGTTACAACACTGATACTAATAATGATCACAATCATAATACTGATGATAGTAGTGATAGCAATAATCATGATAATCATTATCAAAGCCATAATGAAAATACTGATAATTATAATCACTGTAATGATAATCATAATAACAATCATGATAATAATGATAATGATGACGTGTAAAAAATGATAATGAGGATAATATCGTTGATGATGATTGTAATATTGATAATGATAGTAATAATGACAAGGATAATAATATTGATAAGAACAATAATCGAAACAACATTATAATTATTAGGTAATGATGATGATGATAATGATAATAATAGCAATGATAACAGTAATGATAATGATAATAATAATAATGATAGTGATTACAATACCAATGACATTAACGTTAATAGATACAATGTCGTGATCTCGAGTTCCGGCGCCGGGACATTTGTTTTATTCAAATGTGCCAACTTATAACCTGACATTCAGGACTTTGTGTATATGCTTTCTTTCTCTCCTTTTTTACCTAAAGTTCCAACTGAAACATGGATTTTCATGCGTTTTTACCGGATTTTTGGGACATGACTTCTGGAAGTAAATAGAAAATGTTTACAAATCTTTTGTAGCTTTTTTTCTAAAGGTTTGACAAACTTGTATAGAAAAAGAAAGAAGAAAAAGTGTAGGATATTACTTTATTTCAATTTCCCTCATAGTACTGTCCTAGTTAGTTTTAAAGAAACGTAACTTGACCCTTATTAAATTCTTGAAAGAGCGCTTTTTATAAGTGAAAATGTCGTAACTGTGACAACACGGTTTTCTGTGTCGGATCTCTACCCAGGGTGTAACCATAGATGTATAGGAACAAAAAGTCACAACTTCTATTCCCTGCAGTCTGAAAGCATCACATATCAAGATGCAAAACAATATGTAGTCATTCATAAGATCAAACTTTAGTTGTAATCCATAATACCATTGTTAGTTACTATGTAAATTTCTTGATGTTATATTAACAATTTGATAACGCAACTTAATAAAAAGACCATACAAGCTTTTTATCATTATAACATTATGATACCACAGATCCTTAATGTTTGTCAAAGCCGACAAAGTTACATAAAAAATAACATTTAAGATATAAACATCTAATCTTTCTACAAACAAATAATACACTGTCTTCAAAAATATAATTGACTTTTATGGACATTTAGTGTGACCCGTATGCATACATTAATGACGGTAAACGCTTCAGTAGACACCTAGAAAAAAGAAGAAAAAATAAATCTCTCGGTTTGTAGAATGTGTGTTTGCCCTCCACGTTTATTACATTCTAATGTCTTATCAACATCCATATACGAATATTCTCATTTTATACAATGTGATTTAAATAGATTATGCATCCATTGGATACATGCAATGCTTTCCTTTGAATTTTGAATTATGAATTACACAATAATCACTAAATCACAAAAGAATATATATATATATATATATATATATATATATATATATATATATATATATATATATATAAATATATATATATTATATATATATATATATATATATATATATATATATATATATATATATATATATATATATATATATATATATAAATTTCGGATTATCTTTATATTGACACAACGTCAACAGTATTCATGACAGTATTATAAAAAAAAAAAAATAATAATAATAATAAATAAAAATAAAAAAAAAATAAAAAAAATAAATAATAATAATAATACCAAAAATTATTGATAATGATTGATACTGTTGAGAACAATATAAGTGATATCACTGCGCCTGACATGCCACAAAAGCGGTGATGATATAAAAGACCAACAGAGCAACTGCAACGGCAACAAAGAGCAATAAACTATTGACTTCCATCAGGGATTATTGAAAGTAACTTTTTTTCCTCTCTCCCAAAACCCTCTTTTTATGCAGTGATACGATCAGCGCTGTCTAAAGTTACAGAGTAGCGAGTTAAAGGAAAACGATAACAAGCAATCTATTCTCTCGTTTTCTTTACAGCTTTGGAATGATTTATATGATGGGTTTAGGAGGTGGCTGCCGGGTCACCGCCTCGCCTCGAGACTGTATTCATCGTGTGATATTATAGATGTAGAATAAGGAGGTCGTGTACTGGTAGTTGCGTAACTGATGGTAATATATAGAATTGGAAAGGCATATTCATGTTTTTTTTTGTTGTTTTCTTATCTTAGCAAAATGATATTCAAATATGAAGAAACTATTTCTTTCATCGGTCAGTTGAGTTTCAGGTGATATATGGCACAGATTCCTACTCTCATCCAGTAGCAATGGCTTTGAGAGTCCGATATTGCTTTATTTTCGATTACTTTTTTGTAGAGGACAGTGAGAGAGGTCCCTCGCGGAACACAAATCTCTCTACCACTTTTATGTAACCTCTTAAGGTCTTCGT
>NW_028234410.1:13780521-13783021 GCF_977035675.1 Penaeus japonicus
AAATGATTAGGGAAATAATCATACGATGATGACTCTACAAATAAAAATGAAAAAAAGAAAAACATTGATAAAAAAAATCTATACATGGTAAAGCCACCTCGGCGATATTGCTCATCAGTTCGGCCAAAAGCATCTTTACAAAATTATGCTACCGGTACATGCAAAATATTGCACATCATGCATTTATTAGATAATGTGATGCTGGCGCTACACATAAAACAAAGTAACTTTATAGGTTGAGAGATTAAACACAGGAGCCTGCGGTGATGGAGTATCGCATGATAGAATATAGATATTATGATGGATTCGTGCTTAACGAGTTGTGCACAAAACAACGAATGGAAATCATGAAAATACACGAAAATGCCAAAGGCTATATTGCCTCTAGATTCCTCATGACCTGAAGATACAGAATAGAGAAAAGGATTCCGGTATTTTCTGTGTTTTCCTATTTTCCCTTGGTTGTTTTGTTTACAGGAATTTACAGAAGGAATGTACAGTTTTCCTCTTTACTGCTGAAGTGGCTTTTGGTTGTTCTTTCCCGTTGATCAGTCTCGATTACAGTAGAGTTCCTAGCCCTGTTTCCGGGCAGTGAATTGTGGTTGGAGGTTCTGTTTAGTTGCATCATTATTATTATCATTATTATCATCATTATAACTATCAAATTATCATCATGAATTTTATTAGTATAATTGTTGTTGCTATCAATTCTGTCATCATCATTTTCATGATTATTTTCCTTATCATTAGTGTTATCATCATTATTATTAATAGTAATCATATTACCTATATGTTTGATAACAGGAATAATGATATTGATCAAAACTAATCATCAAAATTGTTACTATTTTCATTATCATCATACCTGTTATTAATGTCACTATCATCATTATTGTTTACTTCATTGTTGATGTTGAATGTGTATATAACAAAACAAATAATGGTAATTACGTAATCTGAGCGAAGCGGATGAACACAGTAACTCCACCACGTGTCAAGAATTTCAATCCACATTATCCATGTAAAATACCGAGCTTTAAAAGAACAGATTAGTATCGATGAAGTGAAGTTGCCATGGATCGCCATATTCATTAAGTGAATTACTGAACTCGCCATATAGTATTGAATTAATTAAATCAATGAAATAGAAAAAAAATCACACTTGAGTATTCAGTTCACATGGTGTTTTGTCGAATAGGAAGGAATCAGATTTAAGTTTTATTTTGCCCCCCCCCCCACCCCAACCCCCTAAAAAAAAAAAAAAAAAAAAAAAATCCAATAAAAAGCATCCGTCCATACATGGAACTATGGTTCACATCATCTATAATGTCTATTCATCTATTCAGCTGTATATCACCACAAAAAATAAATTCTCACAACCTTATACATGCGTGAGTTTAGTATCATTGTTGGTCCGGAAATCGATTCACCCAAAATATACAAAAAGTGCAGAGAGAGAGAGAGAGAGAGAGAGAGAGAGAGAGAGAGAGAGACAGAGAGAGAGAGAGAGAGAGAGAGAGAGAGAGAGAGAGAGACAGAGAGAGAGAGAGAGAGAGAGAGATAGAGAGAGAGAGAAAGAATGAGAGAGAGAGAGACAGAAAGAGAGAGAGAGACAGACAGACAGAGAGAGAGAGACAGAGAGAGAGAGAGAGAGAAAGAGAGATAGAGGTAGAGAGAGAATGAGAGAGAGAGAGGTAGAGAGAAAGAGATAGATACTGTAGATAGATAGATAGATAGAGAGAGAATGAGAGAAAGAGAGGGAGAGAGAGAGAAAGAGAAAGAGAGAGAGAGAGAGAGAGAGAGAGAGAGAGAGAGAGAGAGAGAGAGAGAGAGAAAGAGAGAGAGAAAATGGGAGAGAGAAAGAGAGAGAGAGAGAGGGGGGGTGGGCAACTCAATCTTTTTGCTTTTCTCACAAGAAATCGGGCACTTGTTCCTATGTATCTATAGCTTATCTCTCGCATAAAAAGGGGTAAAACATTTGAAGAAAAGCAAATGTTGAACTATAACGAAATCAAATCAAAATGACCTAATTCTTCAACGTTGATCTATTTTCAATAATTAGATTCAAAACTAATGGAGTCCTCTTAATAAGAAATATATTCATAGATAAGATGAAACCGATAAGTAAAAGAAATAAAAAGAGTAATATCGGGTATTCTTTTCTCAAGCAGCTTCAGCTCCCGGGGTTTTAGAGTACGAAATAATAAGAGCTTCTCCTCTGAGGAGCTCCTGGTGGACGCTGGGAGTATGGCGGCTTCTCCGTCTCGCGTGCAGGTGTTCGCTCGTGGTTTTTAGTTTAGTTCTTTGTTTACCACCTTGGTTAACTACACAGGCGCGGGTGATCTTTGATACTTTGATGTAGGGGCATGACATTGTTATAAATTAAGTAATATCATGAATTGGCTAGCTTGCACATCAATTGTAGAAATACATTTGATAAATGGTTATAATAGGATATCACATACCGAATATCGGATATAGCATAAGTACATCTTCTAGC
>NW_028234410.1:13790521-13795521 GCF_977035675.1 Penaeus japonicus
TTTTTCCTTTTTTTTCCTAAAAAATCGGAAGGGGATTTTTTTTTTTTTAAGATCTAACGGGGCGAGGCGTGGGAGGAAGGACCAACTACTAGAGAAAGTATGGTAGTATAAGGGTTAAGATAATGATAATAATAATGATGATAATAATGATATTGATAATGATAATAGTAATAATGATAATGATAATAATAACGATAATGATAGTAATAATGATGATGATAATTATGATGATAATAGAAGTGATAATGATAATAATGATAATGGGAATGATATTAAAAATCTTGATATTCATGATAATAACAATGATGGGAATAATGATAATGATGATGTTAATGATGATGATAACAATAATAATGACGATAATAGGAATTGGTAATGATAGTGGTAATGATAAATGATAACAATAATAAAGATAATATCAACACTGATGAAGCAACATTAAACGTGTTTATCCTAACAATGACAGCAATGGTAATGATACTTATGCTCTTAACAATAACTAATAATAATGATGATAAATTATAACGATAATAAAGATAAAATCATATCATGATATTGTAACAAAGGTGAAAGTAATGATGATGGGTATACTCAGAAACATCAGATCAACAACACATACAGACATAGATGTAGATCGATAGATGAAGATATAGACGTATGTCATTGTTGATTTATTTATAGGTCTGCTCCTTTTTGTTTTCCTTATGATTTTCTTCCTTTCTTTCATTTCCTACTTTCTTAAATCTTTCTCTCTCCACTTTTATACAAATAAATGTTTCCGTAGAAAGCTGCCAAGGTCTTCGTTTCCTCCTCTTTATATTTCCTGATTTATGGAAACTTTTTCTCCCTCGAACGTAAGTCTCGAAGCCACATCCTCTTCATCGCTAGAAATCACTGCCTTTGTTTTTCTCTCGGCTCCGTCCACTGCCAGACTCTTCTCGGTGAAAATATTTTTTCGTTCAGAAGTCGGCCGTCTGTTCTGTTTCCTGTTTTTTTTCTGCTCGGCTTCAATCCATTTCCTGCTAATTTCATTGCTGGGATTTTCTGCTGCCGCAATAGTTTTGTTGTTTTACTTTTCGTTGTCTTTTTGTCTTGTCTGTCTTCTTCGATTGTCTTTCTCTCTCTCTCTCTCTCTGTCTCTATATCTACCTCTGTCTTTCTGTCTCTGTCTCTGTCTTTGTCTCTGACTCTCTCTCTCTCTCTCTGTTTTTCTCTTTTCCTCCCTCCTTCCCTCCCTCTCCCACTCTTTTTCCTCGACATCTGTCAAGGGAAAGTGACTTTTTATCATTAAGAAAAGAAAAAAAGAAAAAAAGAAGAAAGAGAGAGAGAAAGAGAGAGAGAGAGAGAGAGAGAGAGAAAGAGAGAGAGAGAGAGAAAAGAAATTATCAGCTATTTTAGTATTAGAATAAAAAGAGCTCGTTTCATCATCATGGAGATAATGACCCAAATGAGCGGCAGAGCCATCAATGAAATTGTGTTTCAACAAAACAGCTCCACATTTCAAGTGTTGAATATCAATATCGATAACGGATTAATTGCGTTTCTTTTGTTTCAATTCTCGGGGATCATCTAGGTTTATCAAATGATAGTGCTACTGGATAGCCTCTTCTTTTGATTGCGGTATCGATTTTGATATCGTGTTCAGTTCTGTTCAGTTCATTTTCCTAAAATAAGAAACAACAGAAAAACACTTGATATTCCTAGGAAATATCGAACTTATATTCATATATATATATTTTTTTTATCTTAGTCGAAGAAAAGCTGTTGGCTTTGTAATTTATATTTACTTCTTTGTTTTCGTTTTACTTAAACATACTGGCAAATGAAGGGTGGGAGGGAGGGGGAGAGAGAGAGAGAAAAAAAAAAAAAACATGATGAAACATCAGATATAAAATCGTACATATTGCATCATATATAACAGACTGTCCTAGATAGCGATGATCGAACTTCATGATATCTGTCGAAATGCATCACCTAACAATACACACACACACAATAAACTGGGGAAGCTCTAAATGTTACGTCTAATATTTGGCTTGACTGGCATTTGAAGAGTTTCCTCCAAACGTTTTCTTAGCTATGATAGTGTCTGTTTATCTATCTCTATCTATCTATCAATCAGTCTGTTAATGTAACTATTTACATATTCACACACAGACATTAACACACACACACACACACACACACACACAATCACACATATGTTTGTGAGCGTTTATATATATATATATATATATATATATATATATATATATATATATATATATATACATACATATACATATATATATTATATAACTGGCAACGAGTAAGAGAGGTGTCAGTGTTAGGTGTCAACGATATCAAGTGTAAAATGATGTATATCAAGTGATCAGTGGTGGCACAACATAAGGTGAAAATATATGTGAATGTCTAAAGTGCATATACAAATGAAATAGAAATCAGAAATTACCCAAGTGTTATAGAAAATAAGAAAAAAAGAATGCCACAGGAAAGCTAGTCCTTTCAAAGGCATGGTGACCAACTACCATTCAAAATCTGGCCTGAATAAAACCCATCCCTAGTTTGTGAGTACGTTATACTATAGAGTCACATATGTCATGTTTTCAGTGTTCGTAAATCTAATCATTCAACCACACTGAGTATCAGCCATGAAAAATTATTCCTAATGGAAGCTCAATCCCAAGCGATGGCAAACCTAACGGCAAAGGTCACACAAGGATGCTCATATGGAATAGGTACCAACAAGTAAATACCGCTCCGAAATGTTGCCAGATATATATACTATTCCCAGCTATATATATTTAAGCAAATTATAATACATGGACATATTACAATTCACATGCGTGTGTATGCACGCATAGACACCGTTATGTATGAATGCTGCGTACACACATACAGTCGGAGGCACAAGCGTATCTGCATACAGGCGTAGACATCCGCTTGGAGTGTGTGCATAATTACATATTTGTATATTTATATGTGTCTATGCTGTGCATGCATAGGCACAATCTATATATAGAAACGTACATAAGTGCGGGCACTGGAGCATGCATAAACATGCAAACATGTATTTTTGCATTGGCCCTGCACGTGTATATAAACAAATGTCCATTCTCACTAAAGTAGACCGAGAGGTAGTGAGCTAGATCCTAATAACATGCAAGACTAACTCAAACGTGTTATTGAAGATTAATGGTAGTCTCCTGACTAAAATTACTCCCCCCATCAAGATCAATTAAGGCCGGTAGGTGGGGGTATCTAGCCCCACCCCTCTTAAATATGATTTTCCAGTCAAAACAACGGCCCTCATTCCCTGGAAGCAAAAGAACCCCTGGTCACAGTGGCGATCAGGATCGTTCTGGAGCAGAGGGTGCTAAAAATATCCTGGTTAGACCCAGGCTGCTTCAGGATGATGAATCTGTGCATATACAATGTAAGGACTCTGAGAACAGAATCTGATCTCTTGACACAGCTTGAGGTACTTTCATTTATTAAATGGGATATTGTAGGATTTTCTGAAATTAGGGGACTAGGTGAAGAGCAGAAACTCCTAAATGATGGACACTTCCTACATTGGAGAGGTAAACCCCTGGATGGCAAACAAGAAATAGGAGTAGGTTTCTTAGTTCACAAGTGCCTAGAAAAGAATATTAGGGAATTCTACAGTGTGAGCGAAAGAGTAGCTTCTGTAATACTGAAACTAAACAACAGATATAACCTAAATATTATCCAAGTATACACTCCTACCGTGCAAGCAGCTACCAATAGAGCAAAAAAAACATTTTACCGTGATTATGGGGATTTTAATGTCAAAATGTGAATAGGAGAAGATGGGGAAACTGCGGTTGGGAAACATGGAATAGACCAATAGAATTCGCTGAAGTTCGATACCTTAAAATTATGAATACATTCTTCAAAAAGAGACCTGGGAGGAAGAGGACTTGGAAATCACCATCCGGCTTTAAAAATGAAGTTTAATTCATAAGCACCAATAAGCACGACTTTGTACAAGATGTAACTGTTATCAGTAAAGTAAATGGCGGTAGTGACCATAGACTGGTCATAAGTAGAGTAAAATTACAGCTAAGAAGGGAACAAAATAAGCTCATACAGAAGCCTCTCATTAATAAATTTAACATCAAGAATAGGGCGACAGAATTCAGTACTAACATCCAAAACAAATACTCAGCTCTCGAAGAAGATCTTGACATAGACCAAATGAACTTACTGATTCAGTGAGATATTAAAGGAAGCTGCACTTGAAATAGGGGTAAAGACGAAAAAGTAAAATTCAATAAGTTTTCGGTAAGAGACAAAAATGCTTATGAAACAGCGTAGGGACATGAAAATAACATCAATCAGAGATAAGATAGAATCGGCAGAGCTAAGACGATAAACAAGAAGAAGAAAGTTGTGTGCAAATTTAACATAGGGAAAATAAATGAAACTCTGCTTTCGAGCACATGCCTTAAGGCAACAAAGAGGAGGCTTGGAATAGGGAATAACCAAATGTATGCAGTAAAGAAACCTAATGGAGAGGTGACATGCAATAAAAATGAAATTATCAAAGTAATTAAAGACATCTATCACTCAAACGATCAACTACGGATGGAGACAAACACAACAATTGGAGTCGTTCCAAACATTACGGTAGAGGAAGTAAATAGGGCACTAAAAGGCATGAAAAGAGGAAAAACACCAGAAGACGGCATTAGTGTAGATCTTATTCAGGATGCAGGAGAGATTGCGGCAGTAAAGCTGGCCAATATTTTAAACAAATGTCTAAGCGTCGGTAAAACCCCGAAATCCTGAAAAAACGCAATTGATAATTTTGATACACAAAAAGGGGGACACAAAATACTTAAAGAATTACCGACCTATAAGCCTCCTTTCAGTAATCTATAAACTGTTCACAAAAATCATCATGAAAAAGACTAAAGTCATGTTCAACAGTCAAACCTCAGTGAAACAGATACAAATACAGGGCGAGGTACTAG
>NW_028234410.1:13840521-13843021 GCF_977035675.1 Penaeus japonicus
CAGTGGTTCGTCGTCTGCGCCTTGCTGGTGCCGAGAGGCTTCGAACGCGGCTGGTGACCCGGCGTTCGGCTTCGTTTCAGGCTGCATGCATTTAGCCCAATGTTAGTCTATACAGAGTCGACTTCTTTCGAGTGTTAATAGATAAATAAAAAATACGAAAGTACGAATGAAAAGTTAGCTTTGTTGTAACTATCTCACTAAAATATGCGTTTGGAAAAGTTTGAACAGCATAGTCATCCTCTTCAGTAGAGTTCCTCGGCGTCTTGGAAGGAAAGAGATCTTAGTTATCGCAGAAATCTGCATTTTTATCATATATTCTTAAAATGATAATAATAATAATAATTCATAAACATGCAATTTTCTGTGATGATAATCCCGTTGTGCTGCCAATTGTGTGTTATTTATCTCGTCACATTTCATCCAATATTCCCATTATGAAATTTTACCACGATCTTTCTGCTCCGAGAATAAGCACAATTTGCAGAAAAATTAATAATTCTATAATCGATGACGGAAGCAAGAATATTTTTTGATGTGTCCACAAAATAAGGGGAAAAGCCCTTTAAATCATATTGTTATGATGCTGTTTTCCAGAATGAGTGTTCAAATGTTTTATGGAAAAGGGTGTTTTATGTCAGATTTACAAATTTGTAAGAGTATGATATCAAATTATAGATAATTACATTGTCTATATAAAAAGTAACAACTGTAGTACATTCCAACCGTTTATACCTTTTCATTTCCGTTTCGATTTATTGTAGACGCTTTTCCATAGGTTAACATAACGTACTTCAGAGTTCGGCATTTAGGTTTCAGTTTCACTCACTCTTAAAAGGTTGAACCACACACATAAAAAAAAGAAAAAAAAAGAAGAAAAAAAAAAAGGTTTATAATGATGAAATAGAAAAAAATAAGTTTTGTTTACACATTGAGGATCAATTACAATTACATCCATGGCATGATATGGTTGTAATGATAGAATACAAGAACCCAAAATGTTTTCTCTAATTGCATAAAATTCCGTTCATTTCGACTGTATTATGATTAGGTCTCATCATCCTAGGTAATTCACCCCTAATTGCTGAGCTCTGATATACTGGTCGTACTTACATGGACATGGTTGTACTTACATCTTAAAACAAGTGAAAAATAAGGCTCTTTAAAGTGGACACCTTCCTTCATAAATACGGAATTACTATAGAACTCTCTCACATCGACAAATGATGCGGTTATCTCGTTAACCGAATACGAATTGTTAAAGAATATTGCAGTTCTTCATTTTTGTTTATATTTGACAAAGTGACACAACACTTCTGTTTTCTTGGCATTGTACTGATCATTAGTGAGTGTCTTAACCATGGCCTTATTTAAAGCAAGATAGATATATAAATTGTTTTTTCCCACTGTGGTTATTCATATTTCTTCTGGGGAATGCATTCTCAGTGGTAAAATATCATGTTTCTGCACGTGTGTGCGTTGATCTGCATTTCAACTATTTCAAGAACCGGGCGAAGAAAGGCGGTCGGTTCAGAACCCAACAAAGTGTAGTGGCAAGTTTGAAGTTAACTGGATGCTCGACAGTGAATGAAAAAATAGAAATCATAGAATAATCGTCACTCTTTCCACGAGGCCGAGGGGGAAATGGGGGTGAAAGACGAGCGCTCAAAGGTTGAAATAAATCTAGCTATGAAAGAGGAAACCTGTGTGACTGTATTTCGTTTGATGTCCTCTGGTAGTGAAGCTTATTGTGTGAGTTTCTGTTTTTATGATTATGCGCATGCCTTTTGGATTTAGCTATCATCACCCGTTTTATTGGTATTGTGCAAAGTTTTATCTCTCGCTGAAAGTGGTATATTGCTCTGTTCATTGAAAAAATATTATGAATATTATTTACTAGAAAACATTCATGAGGCAAGAATCACGAGGACTTAATGCATGTGAGTTTATGTGCATTTATGCATACATGTGTGTACATATGTGTAATAAAAACAAATAAATACTATTATTACGGCAGCTTGGCAAACACTCCCGTTTTAGGCAAGCTTACGTCACACACACACACACACACACACACACACACACACACACACACACACACACACACATATATATATATATATATATATATATATATATATATATATATATATATATATATACATACATACATAAAGAGCCATTACGAATATATACACATTAAAAAAATCAAAAATCAAATCTAAAACTCATTATACACATCATCGACCTCCAGATAAATCGCCTTGACGACAGTGGCTGGAACAACAGCTTCAGTTTCCTTCCTTGGTCTATATTTAAATCCAATCAGAGTTCGTATCGTTCATAACATGAATAAATGATACATAGGAATGACCGTGTTAAAAAAGTGAGTAAATAAATAAAAAAAAAATAAAACTAAAATTTCTGATTGCTCGATGTTCATAAGTATCCTTTAAATTGTTGCTAGGATCACAGAAACGTCAGGTGTAGTTTCAAATAAACT
>NW_028234410.1:13875521-13880521 GCF_977035675.1 Penaeus japonicus
TACTGAAGGACGTAAGCATACATCATTTATTCTAATGTATACCAAGGAACGTAAAATCATTCCCTTCAATTTCTGCAAATCGAAAAGCCTTTCGATTGGGAACTAAACTATTCTTCGTAGAGACGAAGAGACAGAAAAAAAGAGAGACGAAGAGACAGATAAAAAAAAAATCATTTTGGAAGGGATATAGACGATGATTTTTTTTTAATCCCCGCTTGAGGATGCATGCAAGCAATAGCCCGCAGCAGAAGGCGTTGGGCTTCAAGCTGAACTGGTGTTTGTTGATGGCGTTCGCAGCCCAAGGGAGGAACCGAGTTCATAACCGTCGCTGTAAAAGTTTGATTCTAGTTAGAAGGCGCGGGATGGAATCTCCACAAAAAATAGGAAGGTCTGGGAGTCTCCTGAATCTTTATTTCGTGTGGAATTATTTTTAGGCTCTTGCCTCGTCCTTCATTTTGGAAAAGGTCATATTTCCTGTTTGCTGTTTCGTTATTGACCTACCTTTTTCTTTTTAGTTTATATCTGTGAACACGTGAACACACACACACACACACACACACACACATATATATATAAAGAGAGAGAGAGTGAATGAGTGAGTGAGTGAGTGAGTAAGTGAGTGAGAGAGAGAGAAAGAAAAGAGAGAGAGAGATGAAAAAAAGAGAGAGAAAGAGATGTATTGTTATCGTTTTGACATGTAGGAATACTCAAGCAAGAAAGTAAATGAAACCTGATACGACTAAGAAATCTTAGATCATACCTGACCATTTCATTATCGTTATAAAACTTTTCTCTTATTTATTTTTTTTTTAAATCTATTTATTCATTTTTTACTCACTAATGGAAAGCACGAACTATTTTCCAGATTCTTGGGTTACACGTGTATATCCATCATATAACACTTCCTGTGATGACGGACATCGGGCACTTGATCCCAGCGTAGCCTCCCCATCCTGTTTCGCCGTAATACGATTTGTCACGACCACCACATGGGATGCGCCCGCAGGCTATCGCAACACTCGATTTAGTTTTATTGCTGTTGGCTGAGAAATGATGGGTATAGTTGGGCGTACTGACGCGCACGCGCACTCACAGACATAGACATGACCACATAAAAATACAAATAGAAAGAGAGAGAGAGAGAGAGAGAGAGAGAGAGAGAGAGAGAGAGAGAGAGAGAAGAGGGAGAGAGAGAGAGAGAGAGAGAGAGAGAGAGAGAGAGAGAGAGAGAGAGAGAGAGAGAGAGAGAGAGAGAGAGAGAGAGAGAGAGAGAGAGAGAGAGAGAGAGAGAGAGTGAGAGAGAGAGAGAGAAGAGAGCCGTAGACCGTAATGAAGATGAAGAGGTTACTTTACAGAGAGGTACACACTCTGTAAAGCATTGTGAAGTTACTAATTCTCTTTCAAACCTCTTCTACATTTTTCACAATAAACCATATGACGAAAGAGAGAGAGAGAGAGAGAGAGAGAGAGAGAGAGAGAGAGAGAGAGAGAGAGAGATTTTACTACCTCGGTTCACTGACAGCCTTTACATGTTGTTAAATAAAGCTGTATAATATACCTGGCATGGGTTTCCTGAAAATGCACATCAAATACTGAAAGAAAGAAATGCGTTGTAAATGTAACAAAGAAGAGAAATGTGAAAAAGATAGTGTGATGTTTTAAATCGGTAAGAGAGTGAGAGTGAGGGAGGCGAGAATTGACCACGAATTCAGCATGGAGAGCAATTCGCCCTAGAATTAAGCAAGACTGGTGAAGTTTTGTATTTCGTTTAGTCAATGAGTATTGCTGGAAACTTCGGGCTTCAGGCTTCCCGAAGGCTACCTTACGATGTTGAACAATTATCAATGCATATCATGGAAGTCCTTCCAACAATTTACTGGAGCTATCTGAGTTTAGTTATATATTTTTTTTCTATCGATACAGACTGTATAATGTTGCGAGGTGTACAAATACATATATATGCACACACACACACAAATATCATCATCAGCCTGTATCATTCCACTGCAGGACGTAAGCGTCTATCACTCTTTTCCAGTCATTCCGGTCTTCTATCTTCTGATTTCTTATATGAAATTCGCTATTTCATTACGCTATCTTGTCACTAGCCTTGCCCATGGTCACTTTGTGTCGTGTATTTCCCATTCTGTTGTTTTCTTTGTCCATATGTTGTCTTGTCTCCGATATATATGTCCTGCCCACTGCCACTTTTTCTTTTTAATGCTTTTAAGTATATCCTCTACTTTTGTTTATTGCCTGATCCATGTAGTTTTGTTTCTGTCTTTTAAGCTAACTCCTAGCATGAGCCTTTCCCTTCCTCTTCCTCAAGTACTTTGGCCGTAGTCCATGTTTCTGACCCATATATTATGACGGGGAAGACATATTGGTTAAAAACCTTTCACTTTAGATATAGTGGCAGACGACCTCGTGATATATTACATTGTGTACCGAAGGCACTCCAACCTAGCCTAATTCGTCGTTTTATCTCAGCTTCACTGGATATATTTACTTGGATGCGTTGGCCTAGGTATACATACTCGTTTTCTGCTTCTAGTACCTCGCCCTGTACTTGTATTTGCTCAACCGGTTGTTCGACTGTTGAAAATGACTTTAATCTTTTTCACGTTCATTTTAAGACCATTCTTCAGACTTTCCCTATTCAAATCACTTGGTAATTGTTGTCTTCCATTTACTGACTCGCCGAAAAGAACAATGTCAACTGCAAATTTTGGGTTGCTTACGTGTTTATCCCCGATTATCTCTTTCTCCTTCCAATCTAACTTGAATAATTCCTCTAAGCAAGCTGTAAACAGCTTTGGTGAGATGATGTCACCCTGCATAACAACTTTTTTTTATTGGCATTTTATCGGTTTCTGGATTTTAATAGTTGCTGTACCTTCTTTATATATATCCTCTAATAATCTACATATAATTCCTTTACTCCTTGTTTATGAATTGCATCTAGTACGGCTGCTATCTGTACAGAGTCGAATGCCTTTTCGTAATCTACGAATGCCATACACAGAGGCTTCCTATATTCGTTTGTTTTCTCTCTTGTTTGGGTTAGTGTGTGAATATGGTCTATAGTTGAAAATCCGCTGCGGAATCCTGACTGTTCCCTAAGTTGTTTTCAATCGAATGTATCATTTATTCGGGCTGTGATGATTTTTGTGAATAGTTTATAGATTACTGAAAGGAGGCTTATAGGTTGGTAATTTTTAGGTCTTTTGTGTCCCCCTTTTTGTGAATCAAATTTATTATTGCGTTTTTCTAGGATTTCGGAGTTTTCCGTCGATTAAAAAGATTGGCTAGCTTTACTGCCGCAATCTCTCCTGCTACTTGAATAAGATTTACACTAATCATCATCTGGTGTTTTTCCTCTTTTCATGCATTTTAGTGCCCTTTTAATTTCCTCTACTGTAATGTTTGGAGCGTCTATGTTTGTTGTGTTTGCCTTCATTTGTGGTTGATCGTATGAGTGGTATAAGTCGCAATAGAAGTCTACTAGTTTGATCATTTCATTCTTACTGTATGTTAAATCACTGGGTTAATTTACTGAATACATTTTTTTTCTTTCTTTTTTTTTCCTATTCCAAGCCTCCTCTTTGATATCTTAAGGCTGGTGCCCGAAAGCAGAACATCGTTTATTATTTGTATATTAAATTTGCGCACATCTTATTTCTTCCTATTTATTGTCTTAGTTCTGCTGATTCTATTTTGTCTGTGATAGATGTTATTTTCATATCCCTACGCTGTTTCATAATTTTTTTTTTGTCTCTACCGAAAGCTTACTGAACTTTCCCTTTCGTCTTTACCACCTATTTCTAGTGCAGCTTCTATTATTATCTCACTGAATTGGTCGTTCATTTGGTCTATGTCCAGATCTTCAACAGCTGAGTATCTGTTTTGCATGTCAAGACTAAATTCTATCACCTTATCCTTAATGTTGTTTAGATTAAAGAGAGGCTTCTGTATGTGCTTATTCCGTTCCCTCCTCAGTTGTAACATGGTCGCCAACCGATATTTACTTTATTGATTATGCTCACGTCTTGTAATATGTCGCGACTGTTGGTGATTATGAAGTTAATTTCCTTTTTAATACCAGAAGGCGATTTCCATGTCCATTTCCTCCCGGGTCTCTTTTCGAAGAATGTATTCATAATTTTAAGGGATCGAGCTTCAGCGAATTCTATCAGCATTTCTCCTTTCTGGTGCCTATTCCATGTTTCCCAAATGAGGTTTTCCCATTTTCCCTTATTCCTATCTTGGCATTAAGATCCCCCATAATCACAATAAAATTGTCTTTTGATATATTGGTACCTGCTTGTACATCTTCACAGAAGCTCTCTATCTTCTCATCACTATGGCTGCAGGTAAAAGCATATACATGGATAATTTTTAAGTTATATTTGTCATTTAGTTTCATCAATGCAGAAACTACTCTTTCGCTCACACTGTAGAATTCCCTAATATTCTTTTTGAAGTGCTTGTGAACTAAGAAACTTACTCCTAATTCTTGTTTGCTATCTGGAGGTTTACCTCTCCAATATAGTAGGTGTCTATCATTTAGTAATTTCTGCTGTTTGTCTAGTCTTCCAATTTTAGAAACTCCCACAATATCCCATTTAATAAATCTAAGTTCCTCTAGCAGTGTCAAAGTATCAGTTTCTATTCTCAGAGTCCCTACACTGTATGTGCAAAAGTTCATCACTGTAAAGTGGCCAGGGTCTAACTGGATATTTTTAGCACCCTCTGCTCCAGAGCGATCCTGATTGCTGCTGTAAGGAGGGGCTCCTTCGTTTCCGTTGTCTTGACTGGGGAATAATATTTAAGAGGGGTAGGGCCAGATAACCCCCCATCTACTGGCCCTAATTGTATCTTGGTGAGGGGTAGTAATTTAGACAGGAGACTACCATATGCCTCCAATAACACATTTGAGCTAGTCTTGCATGGTATTAGGAGATCTTAGCATCCCCTGATCTGGCTCACTACCTCTCGGT
>NW_028234410.1:13890521-13893021 GCF_977035675.1 Penaeus japonicus
TGTCATTTGCAAATCTTAGATTGCTTAAGTGCTCATTCCCTATTTTAGTCCCTTTCTCCTTCCAATCTATTTTCTTGAATATTTCTTCCAAGCAAACTGTAAACAGCTTCGGTGAGATGGTGTCGCCCTGCCTAACACCCTTTTTTATTGGTATTTTATTGGTTTCTGCGTGGATTTTGATGGTCGCTGTACCATATTTACTGTATATATATCCCCTAATAATCTGCAATATATTTCCAATACTCCTTGTTTACGAATTGCGTCTAGTACTGCAGATATCTGTACCGAATCGAAACCCTTTTCTTAATCTATGAATGCCATACACAGGGGCTTCCTATATTCGTTTGTGTTCTCTTTTATTTGGGCTAGTGTGTAGATATGGTCTGTAACCTGTTCCCTGGGTTGTTTTGAATCTAATGTATTAGCGATATAGGCTGTAATGATTTTTGTGAACAGTTTATAGATTACTGAAAAAAGGCTTATTGGTAGGTAATTCTTTAAGTCTTTTGTGTCTCCCATTTTGTGTATTATAATTATTATTGTGTTTTTCCAGGATTTTGGAGTTTTACCTATGCTTAGACATCTATTAAAAAGATTAGCCAGTTTTACTACCGCAATCTCTCCTGCATCTTGAATAAGATCACATTAATGCCGTCTTCTCCTGGTGTTTTTCCTCTTTTCATGCCTTTTAGTGTTATATTTACTTCCTCTACGGTAATGTTTGGAACGTCTCCAATGATTATGTTTGTCAAAGTATGTAGTTGATCGTTTGAGTGGTATAAGTCTTCTATTACTTTGATCATTTCATTTTTATTGTATGTCACCTCTCCATTAGGTTTCTCTACTGCATACATTTGTTTTTTTTCCTATTACCAAGCCTCCTCTCTGTTGTCTTAAGGCTGGTGCCGGCAAGCAGAGCTTCATTTATTTTCCTTATGTTAAATTTGCATACATCCTGTTTCTTCTTGTTAATTGTTCTAGTCAGCTCTGATGATTCTATTTTGTCTTTGATTGATGTTATTTTCATGTCCCTACACTGTTTCATAAGCTTTTTTTGTCTTACTGAACTTTTCTTATTCGTCTTTACCCCCTATTTCAAGTGGAGCTTCCTTTAATATCTCAGTGAATTGGTCGTTCATTTGGTCTATGTCAAGATCTTCGAGAGCTGAGTATTTGTTTCGGATGTTAATACTGAATTCCGTCGTATTATTCTTAATGTTAGTTACATTAAGGAGAGGCTTATTTCGTTCCCTTAGCTGTGATTTTACTCTACTTCTGACCAGTCAATGGTTGCTACCGACATTTACTTTATTGATAACGGTTATGTACAATATCCCATTTAATAAATGAAAGTTCCTCAAGCAGTGTCAAAATATCAGATTCTGTTCTAAGAGTTCTTACATTGTATGTGCACAAATTCATCATCTTTTTATCATATTCATCATATTTTTAGCACCCTCTGCTCCAGAACAATCCTGATCGCCGCCGTGACCAGGGGCTCCTTCACTTCCGGGGAATGAGGGCCGTTTTCTTGACTGGGAAATCATATCTAAGAGGGGTGGGGCCTGATACCCCCACCTACCGGCTTTAACTGTGCAAGGTGGGGAGAGTAATTTTAGTCAGGAGGCTACCTTTAATCTCCAGTAACACGTTTGAGTTAGTCTTGCGTGTTATTTGGAGATCTTAGTATCCTCCGATCTATCTCACTACTTTTCGGCTTACTCTTGTGAGAATGGACATTTGTTTATATACATGTGCAGGGCCTACGCAAAAATGCATGCTTGCATGTTTATGCGCGCTCCCGTGCCAGCATTTATGTACGTTTCTATACATATATTGTGCCCTTGTTTGCACATCGTAGACGCATATAAATATACAATTATGCAATTATGCACATACTCCAAGTGGATGTCTACGCCTGTATGTATGTACATAGCACTCATGTATAACAGTGTCTACGCGTGGTTGTACACGCATGTGAATTATAATGTGCCCATGCATTATAAATGCATTTTTAGTAGGGACTGGTATATATATATATATCTGGCAACATTTCTGAGAGGAATTTACTAGTTGGCATCTGTTCCGTATGAGCGTCCCTGTGTGACCTTGGCTGTTAGGAAATGGGCTTCCATTAGGAATAATTTTCCTGACTGATACTCAGTGTAGTTGCATCATTAGATTTATGAACACTGAAAACCTGACATATGTGATTCTATAGTATAATGTACTCACGAACTAGGAATTGATTTTACTCTGTCCAGATGTTGAATGGTAGTTGGTCACCTTTGACCCTTGGCACTGGCACTGACATGGCATCTATGGGTAACGTGTAAGCGATGTTTTCTGTTGGTTTACGTGGATGGTATGATTTTATAATAGGAATATATTCAGACATCCTCAAATGTTTTTCACACTGTATTGAATATTTGTAAATCACTATAATAGATGGTATAACTCAATGTTTCTTTCATTATATTGTGGCACTTTTTGGCATCTC
>NW_028234410.1:13935521-13943021 GCF_977035675.1 Penaeus japonicus
AAATAATTCCCAACAAGCGCTCAAAGGAAACAGATTTGAGCCCGCCCTTCAGGCAATTTTTAAAATAAAAAAGAAAAATGTTAAATCATTAATTCAATCGGCAAAGACTAATTATTTCAGAAATAAATTCGCTGAACATAAAAACAACTCTAGTAAAACATGGAAAATTGTTAAAACATTAGTGCCTAACAAACAACATACAGATAATTACACAAATTCTACATATAACCCCGACCATTTTAATAACTTCTTCGCTCAAATGGGAAAACTAACTTATGAACAAACAACTGCCTCCACATTACATCAAAACACAGATCGAGCAAGGCTCATAACTGATGTTTTCAGACCGCAACCAGTAGACGTAGAAACTATTATCCTAATAATAAAACAACTTCGCAAAATAAATGCGGTGGTAGCAGACGGTATTGCTTTGCGCTTTCTTAAGGATAGTCTACCTGTAATTGCATTTTATATAACTATCATCATTAACACTTCTCTGGTTACTGGTGTTTTTCCGTCGCTTTGGAAACATGGAATTGTAACACCAATTTTCAAGTGTGGGGATATAGACGACATGAATAATTACCGCCCTATCACAATACTCCCAGTACTATCTAAGGTTCACACACACACACACACACACATATATATATATATATATATATATATATATATATATACTAGAATCCTATATGATAATATATATATATATATATATAGTGATATATACAATATATATATATAGCTATATATATATTTATATATATTATTTATATATGTACACACACACACACACATCACACACACAACACACACACACACACCACACAGCATATATATTCATATATAAATATATATATATATATATATAATGCTATATATATATATTATATATATAATATACATAATATATATATATATAATCGTATATATATATATATATTAATATATGGAATATATATATATTGTTCTTTATTATGTATATATGTATATATATATATAATATTATATATTAAGATATAAATAAGAATATATATAAAGTATATATAGTATATATTTATAGTATATATATAAACTTGCAGATATATATATATAGGAGCGTATATAATATGTATATATATACATATATATATATATATATATTAAATATATATATAAGAGATATATATAAATTATATATATATATATTAATATATAACCATTTATATATATATATATATATGAATATATATATATATATATTATATATATATATGGTATATATATACTATATATATTGCTTAATAATATTAATTTAAATATATATATATATATATATATATATATATATATATATATAATTGTATGTATGTATGTGTGTTGTGGTTTGTGTGTGTGTGTGTGGTGAGTGTAGTATGTGATATAAATATACATAGTATGGATATATATATATATATAGGATATATATATTATATTATATATATTTATACACACACTACACACACACACAGCACACACACACATATCACCACACAGCACTACACTCATATTATATATATATATATATATATTAATATATATTATATATATATATATATACAATCATCTATATATGTATATATAAGAGTATGTGATATGATATATAAGATATATATATATATATATAATAATGACGTTATATATATACATATATATATAATTTAATATGATATATATATATATAATATATATATATTATTATATTATATATATACGTATATACATTATACATAAATATGTATAATATACAGTCATGTATATATATATGTATATATACATATATATATATATATCTATATATATATTATGAATATATAGCATATATATATATATATATGATATATATAAGCGTATATATATAACGTGATAGTATGAGTGAATATATATATATAATATATATATATATTAGTAATATAAATATATATATCATAAATAGTATACATATGTATACATATATATATACATATATATATATATAGTAAGAGGTATATATATATATTATATATATATAATATTAAATATATATATTATATTAATATATATAGTTTTTATATGTGGATGTATGTGTGTGTGTGTGTTGGGAGTTGTACCGTGTTTGCGTGTCAAAGACCATTTCGCCTAGTTATATACCTGCAATCAAGCTCCATTCTCCTGCGAGACTGTAAGTCCCCATCATCATTTCGTAATAAATATATTTTGTATATGGTGAGTACGAGTCGTGTCATATTATTAAACCGATTGTGGTCGGATTCATAAATATGGATATATAGTATATATATCTCGTATATATATATATATATATATATATGTATATATATATATATACATCATGTATTTACATATATAGTATATATATATTATTGATTATATATTATATATATATATATATATATATTGAATAGTTATATAATATATATATGGACATATAGAGTGTGTGTGTAGTGTGTTGTATGTGTTGTTGTGGATAGTATTGGGTAATTTATAAAGAGTGGATAATTATTAATAGTAATATTTTAAACAACACGTCACAACAACAGTACTGGCCTTGAATGGCACTACGTGTAATGTAGATAATAATATATTCTTTTAAGTTTTCTTTTAAATTTGAATTTTGCACTAAAGTATCTAAGAAATGAAGTTCAATAATTTCACACGGCTCCTCCATGAAATATAGACAGAAAACTGGACGTGTGAAAGGGATTTGTACCAGTGTGGATCTTTGCCTGAATACAGGATGAAGTAGATTATTTTTGTGCAAAAAGATTTTCATTTAGTGCCTTAAAGCCCAAGCCCAAACTAACACTGAAGATTATGTGGGTAATTGTTTTTTGAACAATTTGTTATGTTAGGACAGATGACTTCCAGGTCAATGAGTGGCCGAAGAAGTTCATTTCCAACTTGTTCTATTCTATGTTCTTCACTAAAATTCCTGTATTCTAATAAAGTAGTAGTTATTATAATTATTTTTCTTTTTCAAAGCACGCTTGGTAATGATTGATAAAGATTGTTAAAAAAACAAGGGTTTGATAAATTGTTATTGAACTATCTCGTGCTTGGTAACTTATCTCGCCAAATATGATCTGTATATAATTGGTGATATTTGCCATAACTCTTGTTAGGCTCTGCAATGCAACTGACATAAAACGTTGGAGTTGAAACATAGTTTTTGAAGTCCTTGAATTTGATTCTTGTTAATTTCAGTATATCACTATATAAAAGTCATCGAGCAGGATGTAAATCATGTTCTTTGATTTTAAGGTATTTAGAAAGGTTTTATTTCTATCATAAAAAAAAAAAAAAAAAAAAAAAAAAAAAAAATAACAAAAAAAAAAACAAAACTTATAAATGGGGACGTTTTATATCAACAAAAGACATTTCGGCGGAAGATGTTTCCTCTCCGACTCCGTTCTTGTGAGACGATAAAGTATTCCGAGATGATGAGCCTCTTGGCGAAGGGGAGTGGCAGGGAAGGAAGAGAATTCTAAAGATCTGTTGTTCGATAGGAGTGATTGGTGGGAGTGTTTTCTTAAGACCAGGAAGGAGGGCGCTAGGCTCAACGGGAAAGCTTAGTCCTGAGGGGCTTGAGTTGCATATTCTATAGATGCGGTCACAGGTGATTCCCGGATTGGTAGGATAAAATACATTCTACAATAAAAGGCCGTAGATTATCACCTAATATTTCAGTTTAGATTATTTTATTTTGCGTTTTTTTTGCTTTGTCTAGAAATTGGCCATCAAATGTGCTTACAAATGTTGTGTGAACTTAATTTTTTTCCATTTGAGTTTATTTTTTTCTTTTTTAGATTTCAGAGTTTCATGTACACGTTAGTAGTTTGCAACGTACATTGTCTTTCCTATTACAGTCTGCTGACGGAAATATTGAGTTTTAATGTTGAATATTACACGTAATGAAAACCCCCTTGTTAGTATAAGGATTTTTATTCATGGAAAGGAGAGATTTAAGTGGGTTTTTTTTAACAATAACAACGAAAACAACTACTAGGAGCTATAGTGTTGTAAAAATCGAAATGCTAATTTATTTTTTATCTATAAATATTCGAGTAAGAAGATAAAGAAGTTGAAAGGCCGGGATCAATTAACAAAATAGCATTATCATGTGTTAGCATGAGTCAATGTGTGTCAAGACCCAGGTTTTAATTAGTTGCTTTGATTGTAGATGCAACGGTATCTGAGAGTTATCGACAAGTCCACTGTTAATCAGCTAATGAAATTGCTTAATACTTGATCTTAAAATAATATCACCATGGCGAGTATCGATTGAAGAGTCACTGTTTACAAACGTCTTCTTACTGAAGTTACTGATATTATATCTAATAAAAATCACTCTTTCCAAATTTCGTCTTAATTAAATATAACTAAATTAAGAGCAAAAGGCAATTGCAGACGATTCCTTCTGTTTATTTTTACATGTGCTGAATTATTGTACAATCATGCATACGAATCTACGAATCGTAGATTAAAGTAAAAAATCTGACAGTATGAACCATGGTAATATGTATGTATACTATGAAGGTATCGATTCAGAATACCTACGGAAATACATGTTATAGCGCATGAATAAAATGAAATAAAAAACTTCAAATACAGTTAGGTTATTGCAATACCAGTCGATTTAAAGCATAACCATTATCCATTTTAACACTGCGAAAAGGGATCTATGAGTATCATACACTAAACAATACCCATCATAGATAACATGACGTTAACACATATATTCTATAAATAGTAATGAATAATTCTTGCTGACAGCCCATTAATGTTAATTTTAGTCTATGTCAAATATAGTTTCAAATAAATCTTGGCAACCGGGCTTAGGGATTTCAACTTATTCAACGCGATGAGAGTTCTGAGAAGATTATCTCCTTATCATAATTATTTGCATTAAACACTTTTATCAGCTCAAACCGGGAGAATCGTATATATATATATATATATATATATATATATATTAAATATATATCACATAGTTGTTATATATATATACATATATATATATATATATATATATATAAGATATATATATTATATATAAAAAATATATATTTATAATATTTCATGTATATGCATTTTTATATATAAATTTTTTATATGTGTTATGTATGTATATATATATATATATATATATATATATATTAATATAATATATATATATAATTATATATATATATATATCTGGTAATGTATGTATTTTTGAAGAAAAGGCCTCCGTCGAAACGCTGTCAAATACAACTCTTGCGTGTTATAGATATTCAGTCTACATTTTATAACCTTTCGTTCTACATTTGGTCGCTATGAACTCTGTTCATATATATGTATTACATATATATATATATAGGATATATATATGATATAATATATATATATATATAATTATGATATATACATATATCATATATATATATATATATTAATAAGTATCATATATACATATATCTATTATATATATATATAATATATATATATAACATATATATATCATATAAATCTAATCTATCTATCTATCTATCTAAACTATCTATATATATATATATATATATATATATATAAAATATATATATATTATATAATACAGCTATATAACATATATATATATAATCTATATAATAGGATATATATAAATATATATATAATATATATATAAATATATCATATATTACCATATATATATGTATATATATAGTAGTATATATAAAATATATATATATATATTATAATAATATATATATATTAAATATTCAAACACACTGGATATGTCCTAGTTTATTCTAGACATTAAGGTATTGTCATATTTTACTAATAGTAGAAGTAAAGCTGAGAACAGGGTCGGTGTTGTAGAAAGACAATTCGAACCATTCATATTAGAATCATAATTCAACAAGATATCATTATATTCCGCACCACGTTTTAGTTCGAGGATCGAATATGAATGAGCAAAAAGAGATGACTCCAGGCAGCTGGGTACGACACAAGCCAGCGGGATTAGACTTTTACGCTATGAACAAGGATATTATATATAGATGGATAAGTAATCTCGTTTTGGTGTATATATTGAATATCCTGAATATTATATGTTTATTTATATTACATATATGTATATATATATCTATCATATATACATACATACATATATATATATATATATATATATATATATTTATATATATATATATACATATATTTATTATATCTATTAATATAAAATTTATTATATAACCATATATAATACATATATATATTTATAATATACATACATTATAATACATATACCATATATATATATATATATATATATATATATATATATATATATATATATATGATACAATAGAAAATTATAATACATATACAGGTATTAATGTATGCTTATATATATAATATATATATATATATATATATATATATATATATACTATATATAAATAATATAATTATATATATCAATATATAATATATTATAAACTATATATATATATTATATATATATTATAAATATGTAGTATTTAAATAAATAAATAAATAAATAAATAAACTATATATATATAAATATATATATATATATATTATACTAAATATTTATATAAATATATATATATATATAAAAGTCCATCCTCCCGGCCATATCCCACATCCACCCCACCAGCTCAGACCCCAAATCACTGCGTCATCTTTAGAGCGCAATGTTCGCTCACAATATTAAGGTAAAACGCAAACACCAACAAGGTTAGTAACAATGCCAGCCTCTTCTCCCTGAAGCTTCAGACACAAAGTAATACCTAAATCGGAAATGGTAAAAAAAAAAAAAAACAAAAAAAAAAAAAAAAAAACCACCCCAAAAAAACAAAACAAGCAACCTCGATCCCCAACTCCGCCTTACTGCCCCTTCTACTGTCCCCTCCTGCTCCAGTAGTTGCACTTGCGCACCCTATTGGTCATCAATAATTATAGCAGAGATAAACAAAAACTTTAAAACGGCAAGAAAATGAAATTGTAAAAGACAGACAGAATTCCTGCCGATTAAATACAGTCGAATGAAGACGGGTTATACCACTGTGCTTTCAAGAAAACAGAAAAGAAAAGGAGAGGAAACTGTCCAAACAATCACCCAAACCGTTTGAAAAGGAGCTCAGATCGTTTCCCCGATAACACTTCATCACGAATGAATGAGGATATAGAAGAACATCTTTCAGAAAAAAATGGAAAATATTAACCAGTGTAAACCGCTTCATATGACAAAAAAATTTGACACATAGATTAACTATGCAAGTTTCGACAGTAACATTTACAGATGGCAAAGACATAAAGCCCCCGAACTATTTATAAATTCAAGATGTATTCCCCCAGACAGTGACAAAGTGAAATTACCTAAACGATGAGCGAGAACAAGTACAAAAACAGATCAGAATGTTTGACCGTTGGCAAAAAACCGTCAGTAAACGGCCAGTGACTAGTCACAGAAATCAT
>NW_028234410.1:13978021-13980521 GCF_977035675.1 Penaeus japonicus
GGATTTTTTTTTACTAACCCAATTCCTTTTTTAGCTATCCAAATAGCTTCCGAATATTTATATTTAAATAGCTTCCGAATATACTATATAAGATATTATGTAATGCAAAATTGATTTTAAATACAAACATACATTTACATAGATTGATAATCATATATCGTGATAAGGAATCCAAGTTATGTGTTTTGTCTTCGTAAATTTCCCTTGCCATCTACTCAAATTATATCATGTAATAAATTGTAAAGTAGTAAATCAGGATTTATGCGAATCAGCTGGAATGGAAACAAAATTTTGCACGGAAATAGGCTTAGAGAAGCCATGTCTAAACGTGAGAAAATCTCCAATAATATACCTATGAAGACAAAACAAGGGCTTTGTCTTCTCACCTCTTACTTAAAAGAATAACCGAGCTAATTTTGGCTCTGCTGAAACAGCAGTGCTGGTGAAATCAATTCATGAATGACATGTAGCGCTGCAATGAAAGATTTCTTCAGAACTGACTGAAACCTTAAAATAATTACGTAAATAAGATTTGACACTGATTGCCGATCGCTAAACCTTGCTTTAATGGAACTACTGTGCCTCTTGGGATATCTGATAACCTCTCAGCTATTTTAAGATAGGGTGGAGGTAACAGGGATCAGCTTATAAAGTGTGATGAAATATAAAATCCCAATTATAATAACATTATTATCATCTAGTGGTCTTACGTTCGCTCCGACCTCAGCACCTGAAGATGCTTTGGTAAAGGCTAACAATCCTCTACCTTTGCTTTTTATGGGCGAAGTAGGGCTTTTCGAAAACTGCATTTTGGTTTAAAGTTACCTTTTATATATTTCTATTGTTTTCCGGGAAGGTCGCTTAGAACGTAAATCTTTACAACGTAATTTATATGTTTTTAGTTTCAGTTTAAGGATTTTGTGATAGGGTTGAAAACTCGCAGAAATTGTGCCAAATCTGACGTCAAGTTGTTACTTGGTTTGGTCGCAGTGTGTCGGTCACTACATTTTGCGAAGTCGCAAAGCGTTTCTTGGAACCGGATCCAGAACGCTAGCTGGCTTATTGTTGGATGAGTATTTTCGGGCACAGATGGCTTATAAATTGATGCGTCAAGGTGACATTATTATTATTTTGTGAATTTGATCTTAATCAATGTTTACCCCCCCCCCCTCTACTTAGTCCTTGGACAGGGAGCGGGTTAGGTGCCTTGGGCCCTTCAGCAAATATTACACATCTCTTGCATATTACGAGTGTTTGATTTTCAAGGCTATGTGATTATACTGCACAGTGTCCTAGCGTATTCGCTGGCGGCCACAGAGAAGCTCTATATTGCTTCACGGACTGACATCAAGTCAGGTGTCAACATGACTCCCGTTGCTTTATCGGTGTCCCTGGATTCCGATCCGGCAACTGACAAAATGGACTGCACAACATGGACCGTATGCAGAGCTGACAGTCCTGTGCCTCAAAATCATCAGATGGGGACACAAGACATGGACCTGTCAGCAGACAAAATAGACAAAGGCAGAGGCTCGCACAATGCTGGGTCTTTAGCATGCAAGGCGATGCCAAGAGTGGAACTTAATTCCTCGGCTTCCCATTAAGGAACCGAAGAAAAGACATGAGGAATGACCACCAGACGACCTAAGCAGCAGAGTATACCTATACCGCCCCCCAAAGCTTAGTTGCAAGGTCCACGACGAGGACTGCAACTCCAGGAAAAAGATGATAATGCCATATTACACACCCTTAAGTTTAGATAGGTTAAGCAACGATTTGTTAAGTGCGATAGAAAGATGTTTACCTACTAAGGCTTACAGCCGTATTCTTGGACGTTTTCTGCGTGTCGTGGCCATGTCATGTTCATGTTGTGTCCATGTCGTGTTCATGTCACGAATGCGGTAATCTAGGACGCAAAAGCGTGGCACGTTTGTGTCAGCTGCTTCAGGTTTACCAACCGTTCCAAAGTTAGCATGTTTCAGATGAATGGCACTGTCCAAACGACAAATTCATAAGAGAAACTACAATCATAAGTAGCACTAACAAAAGATAGTACAATTTTGGTATGAATCAGTCGTAGTTATTCCTAGTTAAAGAATTGACAACCATTTCACGAATGCGCCGTTGGTAATTCACTCTACGCTCGATCAAAACAAACGGGATGAGAGAGATCGTGTGTTTATGATTAGATCTTCCTTATTTTGTCTTTGTATATACTGTACATATATGCGTATCTTTAATATATCATACATATAGATTTAATGTATACATATTTCATATAATTATATACTTTAACTTTACGTTTCTGACTACTTTTACCATTCATTTAACTTCACTCTCCTTCGAAAAGTCCGCCAAAAGGTAAACAAACTCAAAATCAGTAGAGAATCCATGTTTTCCTAAAAGGGTTTGTAATCCAAATCTAGGACAATGATGCCTAATTTATCCAATATAGCTATTACTTTCCAAACGTAGTATGCTTATATGAAGTATTGGTAAG
>NW_028234410.1:13988021-13995521 GCF_977035675.1 Penaeus japonicus
CTAGCTTTATTTACATTTTATTTATTTAAAACTGATTTTACACATTACGCAATCAATCCGTTGGATACGAGGAATCTCTTTTCTTGTCTTCAACACAGAATAGGGACCTGCTCAGCATATCAGACAGGTGTTATTTCAGAGGAAGGGAGCGTCATGCGACATGTCTAGGGACTTGCTCGCTCTCTTTCATTCACTCGTTCTGATACTAGAGCTTTTTTGCGTTTGATGTTTGTGTTTTGGCATTCATTATAAGGCTTATATGTACCATCTGACTGGTTTTCTTAATGTCAGTATCTACTAAGATTATAATATAGTGTCAATGTCAGCTAATTACGTTATACTCTGATAGAAGTATAACAGTTTGGCGGAAGAACGAAAAATACCTGTTTTTACCGTATTTGTCTTCCTTCCGTAAAAAAAAGAAAGAACCGAAGGAAATAATCATCCCCCCCTCAAAAAAAAAAAAAAAAAAAAAAAAAAAGAAGAAGAAGAAGAAGAAGAAGAAGAAGAAGAAGAAGAAGAAGAAGAAGAAGAAGAAGAAGAAGAAGAAGAAGAAGAAGAAGAAGAAGAAGAAGAGATAGGGAGAAGAAGGCTTACGGATACGAGTATAGATACTGCACATGGTCTCGCTCACCTTCCTTTTCATTCTGCCTGCAGAGGGTCGGCATCTTGCTGTGTGTTATCAAAGCTCTGAAGATAGTACTTGATAGAGACCGTGGAATGGTTTCCTTCAAGGAATTCTTTCCTGCTGGTACCAGGAGAGATTGGTACCATCCATGTTTCTGAAGTTAAACTAAACATATATTAGGATAACTATATATTTTTAATGGTAATTTCCATTACTCCTAGTATGATTGTTACTAACGATAATGGAAAACACTCGATAAAAAAGAGAGAGAAAAAAAAAAAAACCGTTCGCGTCACCCAAATCTCGGTATAATTTTTTTTATCCACATTGGGACATTTATTCTGTGCAGTCAGCAGTTTACGATCGATATAGCTTTAGGATTAAAAAGATATGTCTAGATCAGCATCGTTCAAATGATCTGTGTCATTGAAGGTAACATTTTATCCTTTGCCCTGTTATTCACTTAACTATTGACATGAAATGGAAAAGTAAAGACTTCCATTGAAATACAATTGAAAAAAAAAAAAAAAAAATAAGGATTCATCACACCATCAAAGCTTGTTTTTATCCCATAAAGGCTGTTCCTATACTACTATGCGTACCTAATGAAACAACGGTGACTGCTGCTGCTGTGTACTTGGTATGCATTTCACTTGTGTTCAGAGTAGATAAAGTCTTCTAATGTAGGGAACCATCTACCAAGGGAGGGAGATCTTCCATGGGGGCGTGTAGAGGCAATAGTCGTCTCAGGAACTGGAGTGCAGGGAGATGAATGAGGTGGAGTGCGTGCAGGAGTACGGACACATCACGAGGGAGCGAGGTGGGCAGGGCATTGTAAGGTAGGAAAGCTTGTACTTATCCGCATTGGATATGGACACCATCTGCTTCTTTTTTCTTTTTCCTAGTTAATGTAGGCGAATCCATCCTCACTATGTACCGAGAGGAACGCATCCAACACCGTAGTGGTCCCTTGGCATAGGTCTTCTTATACATGGATCTGTGTTCTGTGCAGTTTCTGCTTCTCCTTGAATAATGCATTTCTATTAGCAGTAGAAGTGAATAAATCTACCATGTTTCGAAGGACTCCTTGACAAGCGGACCACTTCCCGATGCAATGTCCAGGGGGTTCAGGCCAACTCCTCCGCAATAATAAATATGTAGATTAAATCAACCGAAACTCTGTGTTTGTGTCTTTGGGGAAAGCTTATGACTGGGTGCTTAGAAAAAAAAAGTATGAGGATACTCCCTGTGAGGATGGTGTGACAGTGGTGGTATGTAAAGTAGGAATGATGGATGGATTCATGGTGGAGGTGGCATTGCATCAAGGGTCGGCTCTGAGCCCTTTCTTAGTTGCGATGATAATGAATAGGTTGGCAGATAAAACCAGAGAGGAGTCGCCATGTTGTTTGTAGATGACACAGTGTTCTGTTGTGAGAGTAGAGAGTAGATTGAGGAGACCCTGAGGAGATAATGACGGTGAAATGGTGGAGTTGCAAGAAATATAGGTGGTGAAAGTGGAGTTTAAATGCCAGGGGTATTTCCAAAGTAATGGAGAGTGCAGGCAGCATGGGAGAGTGGCGTGAGTGATTTGTGATAAAAATGCATCTGCAAGAATGAAAGATTATCTTTAGAAGACCGTAGTAAGACCAGATTTGATGCCCGGTTTGGAGGCAGAGGTACTCGCAAAAAGACAATACGTGGAGCTGGAAGTGGCAGAGTTGAAGAGGCTGCGATTTTCGTTGGGAGTGACAAGGTGAGACGGGATTGAGAACACATATGTCAAAGGGACAGCACAGGTAGGACGGAGTGGAGACAAAGTGAGAGAGACGAGATAGCATCGGTTTGAGCTCGTGCAGATAAGCGATGCGGGTACATTGGATGCAGGATGCTGAGAATAGAGCCCCTAAATAGGAGGAGAAAATGAGGTTTAGGGATGTGATTAGGGAAGTCATGCAGGTGCAGTGGATACAAAGATCCCCGGTGGCGAATCCTAACAAGAGCAGATTAAAAAAATTGGAAGAGAAGATAATACTAATGATGATAAGGATAATAATAGTATTGGAAACTAACAATAATTTCCATATCAATAACATGCAAAGCAAGACGTACTGCAAATTAAAGTGCTGCATCCAGCATATGGAGTGAAAATACTGTTTATGTATTGTCAAAAATTTGGTGTATTTTTAGAGATGAATAACTTTTTTTTCTGTCACATTTATTTTATTCAAAATGAAAAAAAAGAGAGGATGTAAAAATGGATTTAAAAAAGAGAAGGCACTTAAATAAAATCCTCATATCTTGGGTGACTGCCGGGTGGATACAGCACCTGTCTGTTCTGGCAAAACGTATTTTCTCTTTTGACACAGTTGTCGTGTTACTAGGTGAATCTCCCTGCATAAGTAATGAACCTCCGAGGTAGACATTTTTCACTGACTTTTCATCCTCGACTTTTATGTCTTTTGCAATTCATTTATTCATTCATATATTCTCCCACTATGGGATTACTTTCATTCTTAAAGGTAATCTCTCTGTCTTTATTTTTTTTCTCGGTTTCTCTCTTTCTCTCACTCCTCTCTCTCTCTCTCTCTCTCTCTCTCTCTCTCTCTCTCTCTCTCTCTCTCTCTCTCTCTCTCTCTCTCTCTCTCTCTCTCTCTCTCTCTCTCTCTCTCTCTCTCTCTCTCTCTCTCTCTCTCTCTCCCTCTCTCCCTTTCTCTCATCTGTGTGTGTGCGCGCGTGTGTGTGTCGGTCTGTGTCTTTCACATTCCTCCCTCTCTCTCCTTTGTCCCTCCTTTCCTCATTTCTTTCCCTCTTTCTCCTCTTTTTCACACAATCTCTCTTTCTCATCTCTCCCTTCCCCCTCGTCATTTCTTCCCCTCTTTCTCCTCTTTTTCACACGCCTTCTACTCTTCATCTTTCTTCGCTCTTTCTCTCCTCTTTTTCACATACCTTCTACTCTTCATCTTTCTTCGCTCTCTCTCTCTCTCTCTCTCTCTCTCTCTCTCTCTCTCTCTCTCTCTCTCTCTCTCTCTCTCTCTCTCTCTCTCTCTCTCTCTCTCTCTCTCTCTCTCTTTTTCACATACCTTCTTCTCTTCATCTTTCTTCGCTCTCTCTCTCTCTCTCTCTCTCTCTCTCTCTCTCTCTCTCTCTCTCCTCTCTCTCTCTCTCTCTCTCTCTCTCTCTCTCTCTCTCCTTTTTCACATCCCTTCCTCTCTTCCTCTTTCTCTCTCTCTCTCTCTCTCTCTCTCTCTCTCTCTCTCTCTCTCTCTCTCTCTCTCTCTCTCTCTCTCTCTCTCTCTCTCTCTCTCTCTCTCCTTTTTCACATACCTTCTACTCTTCATCTTTCTTCGCTCTCTCTCTCTCTCTCTCTCTCTCTCTCTCTCTCTCTCTCTCTCTCTCTCTCTCTCTCTCTCTCTCTCTCTCTCTCTCTCTTCTCTCTCTATCTCATATTCTCTCTCTCTCTCTCTCTCTCCTTTTTCAATGCATGCCTTCTCTCTTCTCTTTCTTCGCTCTCTCCTCTCTCTCTCTCTCTCTCTCTCTCTCTCTCTCTCTCTCTCTCTCTCTCTCTCTCTCTCTCTCTCCCTCCTTCTCTCTCTCTTCCCTCTCTCTCCCTCCTTCCCTCTCTCTCCCTCCTTCCCTCTCTCTCCCTCCTTCCCTCTCTCTCTCTCCCCCTCCCTCTCTCCCTCTTTCTCTCTCTTTATCTCTATCTCTCTCTCTCCCTCGCTCCTCCACCTTTCAATCCCTCTCTCTATCGCTAAATAAAGGATGAAAAGGAGAACAAGAGAGAGAGAAAAAAAAAGAAACGGCAGAGATAAAATAAATGAGAAAATGTCTACGTCGGAGGGCCACCAAGGAACAGAGACAGCAGGGCGGGACCAACAAAACCTCCTTGGTTATTATTTTATGCTTCTTTTCATCCGGGGATCAGCGGCAGTTGGATCTGACGGCTGCGGGCGGAACTTTTATAAACCTGAAGGAAAAAGAAACGAAAGTTGCTTATTTAACTGAAGTTTTACGAACGATTCTTCTATCAGTTTTCTTGTATATTTAATTTTTCGGGTGTACCTTTCTCTCTCTCTCTCTCTCTCTCTCTCTCTCTCTCTCTCTCTCTCTCTCTCTCTCTCTCTCTCTCTCTCTCTCTCTCTCTCTCTCTCTCTCTTTCTCTCTCTCTGTCTCCCAATCTCTCTCTCTCTTTCTTTTGATAACATATATGTGGGTTGATGTGTAAGGTAATGTCAAGGGGAAGCCCGAAAAATCACCCGCCGAAGCGGCGGATGGCGGCTTAGGGCCGAAAGGAAGAGGGAGGGGGCCCGTTCACTTCCCCGTGGGGGGACTTATTCGTCCCTCGCCCCAGGTACAAGTCCCAATTAAGATGGGTCTGGTTACGTGCGTTCGCCACCTCTATTTACAAACGCCCGTGATAAAATAATGAAAGCATGAGAAATAAGGTCAAATGGACTGACGTAAAAAGGAGTTTAAAAAGTAAATTAATAAAAGTATCAAAAACATAAAAAGAAAGGCAAGACTCCTTCAAAAGTAACCAATTAAAAGGAACATTTGTGAGGGCATCTCTGGCTGGGCTGGCCAGTAACGTATTTATGTCTTCTAAGTAATCACACAAAGCACGTCCAGCAATTATCCCTATCTGGCATGTAAAAGGGTCAAACACAACCTTTCTTTGCTGCTCCAGCGTCGCCACAGGGAAATCCAGGGTAATCCAGAGGGGCGGCACTCAAGCACTTCGGAGATGATTCCCGCCCACGCAAACAATACACTACATATTGCTGTAAGACCATGTAATTTATTTTGTACAAATAAGTGTTTTTTTATGTTTTATACAATAAGTTCCTCATTGTGTTTTCGAGGGGTTCGAACCCCTCGGGTGCGGATAAGACTGCTGAACAATTCTCTTTTTATCGATTTTTATCAAGTTCTTACCAACTTTTACGTACGTCTTAGCTGTGGATGGGTATTTTATATCTACCTTTTTTTATTTTTTTACATAATTTTACTGAATTAGTTTTATAACTATTTATTTCCGTAATGGAAAATCCCACCACGCCTCTTATTAAACTCTTTTATTATAATTAATTTCATTTGTTGTTTTAAATACTTTAATTCTTAAATACTTACTGATTTTATTATTTAGTTTTGCTTTTACTTGTCTTTTGAATTGTGGATTTTTAATTCCTCCTTTTTTTTACTTTCGATCTGCCACGTCACCAGTCTTATTTCGCATTTTATTAATCAGTAGGACGTCTTTCAAGTGATCCAGTTGTATTTAACATTACGTTATAATTATGTTCTATTGTTGCGCTTTGTTTTATAATTTATACTAAGTGTTTTATTGATAAGTTACGTAGATTTTTTTGTGTTCATTATTTTATTTTATTTTACTTTGCCATTTTGTATCCTTTTTACATGACTTTTACTTGTATCTACTTTTAATTAAACCTTTTTTGTAATTTTATGTATTTCATGTGAAATGATTTTATTGTGAAATAATTTGTTGCCACGTTGGCGCCTACGGTCTGTATATAAAGCGCTCCAAATAAACCCAGAACGGGAGTTGTCTCTGGACTCGGTGTTTGTGTACTTACCCCCTGGATTACCCTGGATTTCCCTGTGGCGACGCTGGAGCAGCAAAGAAAGGTTGTGTTTGACCCTTTTACATGCCAGATAGGGATAATTGCTGGACGTGCTTTGTGTGATTACTTAGAAGACATAAATACGTTACTGGCCAGCCCAGCCAGAGATGCCCTCACAAATGTTCCTTTTAATTGGTTACTTTTGAAGGAGTCTTGCCTTTCTTTTTATGTTTTTGATACTTTTATTAATTTACTTTTTAAACTCCTTTTTACGTCAGTCCATTTGACCTTATTTCTCATGCTTTCATTATTTTATCACGGGCGTTTGTAAATAGAGGTGGCGAACGCACGTAACCAGACCCATCTTAATTGGGACTTGTACCTGGGGCGAGGGACGAATAAGTCCCCCCACGGGGAAGTGAACGGGCCCCCTCCCTCTTCCTTTCGGCCCTAAGCCGCCATCCGCCGCTTCGGCGGGTGATTTTTCGGGCTTCCCCTTGACATTACCTTACAGGTCGCCCACGAATAATAATGGTGGCAGCGGTGGGATTCGGGATTCAGGATTAGGCAGAGGGGAGGGTAGGGGAGTAGGGTACAGGAGGAGGCGAGTAGGAGAGTGTAAGCGTGAGAAACAGAACGAAAACAAGTGAAACGGTGAGTCGAGAGGGGATAAGGAGGAAAGCAAGCAGAAGGCAAGAGAAGAGAAGAGATAAAATAGACAGAAAAAGAAAGGGAAAAGTTACCACGAAAGTAAAAGTGGAGAGTAAAGAACAGGCGTTTAGCGAATGAAGATAAAGGAAAATGAAGAACGAAAAAATGAACGAAGGAGAAGGAGTGTGGAAAGTGTGCGAGCGAGAGAAAACGAGGGAATAAACAGGAAAGACGGAAGCTAGTGAGAGGGTAGGAATAGACCAAGTTACAGATAGTAAGAAGATGAGAAAAAGTGGAAAGTGAAAAGGGAAGATAGCAAGAAAAGTTCTGACCAATGAAAAGGAATAAGGAAGGAGTACGAGGAAAAGAAAACGGGGGCAAGTGAACAGAAACGAATAAAGAAAAGGAGAGAATAGGGAGAGAAGAAGTAGGGAAGAGAAAACGAGGGGCAAAAAGATAAGGATAGGGAAGGTATATAGGCATAAGCTGTAGTGGAAAGAGGAGTAGGTATGAATGCTAGTAAAGGGGAAACTATGAAAAAGAGGTAAGGACGAGGAAAGCGGTAAAAGGGGAGACTAAGGAATAAGGGCAAGGATCAGGATAAGGGGGGGAGGGGGTAGGAGGTCGGAGACCTCA
>NW_028234410.1:14003021-14013021 GCF_977035675.1 Penaeus japonicus
CGAGACCCTGGAAACTCATATGCTTGATATATCTCTTCGACGGATAATTTTTTTCCCAGTTGTTGATTTTTTTTACACAGTACCTCTATTGTACTGTTGTTTTGATAATATGAAAAAAATGAAATGCAAATTAGATATGACAGAATGTACAACTGTATATCATTAAGCAACGCTACAGGTTGTTCCCCTTTAAAACCGCAGCTATTCCTTTTTTTTTCCTACACAAACATTTTTAATTGCTGTACTCATTTTACTTGGAAAAAAACAAGGAATATAGTTGTCAGTATGCTGCTGAAGGTAAAATGTTATCATAATTACATCTATGTTTTACAGAAATCAGTTGGTATTTCATACTGCCTGTAGATCTCATTTTATTTTTTATATTAATTTCTATGACTGCTATTGTGCATAAAATTTTAATTGTCATGATTTTGAATTGTGTGTCAGTGGTTAAACGGCGATTATAGTTTATGTTTTAATGAGAATTAGGAAACAAAAATGATGATGGTAGTGACGATGATGAAAATAACGATTATGAGGATAATGATTACAATATTCATAATTACAACGATGACAATGTTTCCATATGATAAAACTCGTTATCATAGTTATTTCGAAGGAAGAGAAATTATAAAACTAGTAATAATATTGTCAGTAGGTAATTCTAATGATTACCACGATTATAATGATAACTGTAATGGTGAAGATTAGAATAATGATAAGAGGACTAAAGATGACGATAATGATTATCATATATATGGCAACTAATAATCGTTATTATTATTATGATTACATTTCTAGTAATGCTATAAGTGATGGTGATGATGTTGTTATACTTTTACTACAATAAAGTATACTGATAATTAAAAGTGATTTTTATGGCAGTGAAATGATGATCATATTAACAATAAACAGTATACTGAAAAGGATAATGGGTTCATTGTTCATAGATATATTAATCACAAAATCATATTATTGACAAAGCAAAATATATTTTCAGACTTCACTTTACTGTATAACACAAAAACTTTTGCAAGTAAATAATCCTTTGTATCAATTGCCAGTAATTATAGCCTAAACCATAATCATCCATATATATAGCAGTAAATATCTATTATCATCAATTTTCTCCTAATTTTGAAAATCCCCGTCTGCACCTGCCGACATCATTAAGCTGGATGATAACAAAAACAAATATCTGAGTTCGGTAAATACAATTAGGTAATTTAATTGAATAGAGGCTTTGGTTATATTCTTACTCGTAAATATAGAGTTTCTATTAGGATTTTTTCTTCCTTTCCCTGTTTAGGACTCTTTTTTTAGTACATATTCTTTATTCTAAAAAAAAAAATGTGATAATAAGAAATAACAATATCTATAAAAAAAAGGTGAAAAAAAGGCTTTAATGAAACCTCTTTTCGATATCCAACTTCTGCCCTCTATAAGCACTTGTAACATCCCAGAGATAGGCCTACTTGAAGCGTTGACTAACCACAATCTGCTAAGGATATAATGGGCACAGCAAAAGGAGGATGTCTGCAAATGAAAGGCTTGGACCGTGAACCCGAGGGAGGGAGGACCAACGGAATAGAAATGAAGGAGAACTATTTTTTTTTCTTTCAACCTGCGATCACTCGGTGACACAAAATATAATGTCGTGAATTGCGCTCGCGGATATTTGCAACGTTATGGATTTTGTGGACGAAAGGAATCGGGAGGAAATGGGTTAGAAAAAAGGAGTAGAGAGATATAAATGAATATATATATATATATATTTATATATATATGTATGTATATATATATATATATATATGTACATATATATATATACATACATATTTATATATATATATATATATATATATATATATATATATATATATATATGTACATATATATATAAACATACATACATATATATATATATATATATATATATATATATATATATATATATATATATATATATATATATGTATATATGCACACACACACACACACACACACACACACACACACACACACACACACACACATATATATATATATATATATATGTATATATATATACATATATACATATTTATGTATATATATGTATATGTATGTATATGTATATATATACATATATACATATATATATACATATATATGTATATATATGTATATATATAAATATGTATGTATACATATATATATATTTACATAAATATATATATATATATATATTTATATATATATATATATATATATATATACATATATATATATATATATATATATATATATATATATATATAGATATATATATTATATATATATATATATATATATATATATATATATATGCATAAATATATATATATATATATATATATATATATATATATATATATATATATATATATATGTATATATGCATAAATATATATATATATGCATATATACATATATATATATATATATATATATATATATAATATATATATATATATATGTACATATTTATATATATGTATACATATATATATGTATACATATATATATGTATATATATATATATATATATATATATATACATATATATACATATATATATGTATATATATATATATATATATATATATATATATATATATGAAAGTATTTATATTTAACGGTCGACAGAGCATATGTCTGACCTGAGATACATGATCAAATTACAATACACAGATGTGACCTTCACAATTATCGGATTTCGTATATCCCCCAGGATCGGGCAAAGATTCGTTAAAGACAGCACCTGCAACTTTAGCCCTTCTGGATATTCTGGTCATCTCTCCATCATAGGAATATCACCCTCAAAGGCTGACCCGAGGGCGGACCTATGAATTATGATGAACCGAAGTCAGCCAATCAGGAAATCGCGACCCAAGCTGACACTTGGAATAGCTACGCCTACTTTCCTGTAGACGGCTCACCGCCCCGCCTAGCGAGCCGTCCTGAGATATACTGACGATAGCGAAGTCACTCGAGGTCCTTGACCTTAATCACCAACATCTACCACTCGCACTCCTACATCTACTATTGTGAACTAGTGCTAATCCCGATCTTTATTTCCAGAGTCATTTCTTGTTATATCTATATATATATATATTATATCGTGTCATATTATTGAAGTTATAATATATTGTTATTGTATCAGCTGCTGTGTTTGACACCAACCTTATATTTCTCTATGTGTGGATATTAGAGTAATCTATACCCATCACATAATCTGGTGGCAGCATACGATGAGAACCTCACGTTTCTTTTTTTCGCAATAATTGGTACAATAATTAGCTACGTACCACGATAGCGAATAATTTTTCCAGTGTCACACAGCATACAGCGCATCAAGTTGACTGACAGGACGAAGACATCGGTAATGAAGGTTAGTTGCGACTAAGGTCGATATCCCTCGTGTCATTTTTCTTCCTCTTAATTGTTTTTCACACCCTAGTGTTGTGACTTGTGTTACCCACTTTCTTTTCTTTTTCTTTCTATTGTGAAGTGATTGGATTTCTTTCTCGCGCCTATTCATGAGTGAATTACGAAGTGGTAAAGTGTTCAGAAACCTCAGGGAAACTACCGAAATTTTCTTTGGGTTGGATACTGTACCTTCCCATTCTCCCTCCCGTCCCGTTTCCCGATCTCTGACCCCCCACACAATCATCTCCACTGCTAATTCCACCATTGACCCACCCTCTGACCTGACCCCCACCCGCCCCCCCTTCTCCAACATGACTTTCCAACCTCACCAAACATTCAATATCGTACAGAAATTTGATGGCTCGTCCATTCCGGTTGAAGATTTCTTGGAAAATGTTGAATCTATGATTATTCAAGGTGGAATGTCTAGAGATGACCCCTCTTTCGGCAATAAATGCGTAAACGCGGCTGAAACACGTTTAGAGCTTACCTCAGCGAAAGTACGTAACGCGATTAACGCCTTTAAAACATTGCCATCCGAATTGCGCAGTTGGAGTTATTTCCAGGATATATTTAGATCTTCGTTCAAATCCTTGGATGTAAGTCACCATATTCAGTTCGCGAGACTTATTCAATTAAAGCCTGCTTCCTTGTCCGAAGAAGACATTCGATTCTTTATCAATCAGCTTCGGGTTCAAGTTTCAAAATGGGTTAAGAGTATTCCCCACAACCATGACTCCCACGTAAAGTCCTTGTTTAACGACCATCACGTCTCCTCTATGACGTATATGGTCAAATCTATCCTTGTTGCTTCTTTACCTACTTCTGTACAAGAGCAAGTTTGGGAACCCTGTGAAGATACTGATTTACTTAAGTTACCCGGCGAATTTGCCAAGTCTATCAGAGAGAAGGCTCCCACAGTATCTGTCAACGCAGGCGTTCCCACGACTAAGGCAAACACGACCACACAAGACAACACACCCTTGCGTAACACGAACAAACACAAACAACCAAACGACAAACCACAACGCAACCCTAACCCGCGGTTCCACAACCATGACACGAAAACACAACACTCAAGACAAACCTCCCCTCACAGATATAATACGGGACATAAGACTCGTTTTCCCCAGTCATCTAACTCACCTCATATACCAAGCCGTAAACAACCTTGTGTCACGAATTGGGCACCAGACAGAGATCAGTGTTTTAATTGTTGTGCGAAAGGTCACGGTGCCGACTCATGTTATTCGACACCGTACTGTCCTTACCACGGCACGCGCTCACACCCTTGGCCTCACTGCTCAGCGTTCCCTGACCAGGTGGATCAAACTTACAAATTGCTCCAGCAACGCCAAGCAAACCGCCATTTTTTAGGGAAAAGCCAAAAACACCCAGACACGGCGACACTACAAGCACAATACCGGTAACACATCACATTGTCTCGACTAGTTGCATCCCTAATGATATCACTCAACCGCCTTTGCTTCCATCTATATTGAATGACAAGCCTGCGTATTTCTTCTTAGACACCGGATCTTCTTGTTCTGTGGTCTCGTTGAATACCTTGCGGAATTTTGGATTATCATTAGATTTGCAACCGAGTCAAACCACCATTTGCGGGATAACAGGAGATAAGGTATCAGCTTTAGGCAGCAAAGTCCTTAACATTTCTCTTGGTAGTGAAATTTTTGCTCACAAGTTTGTCGTTGTAGAATCTAATTTTACTCCGGGACACCTTTTGTTGGGTCATGATTTCTTATACCGTACAGGAATTTCCCTCCATCCTCAGAGTAATAGCATTACTTTTAATGGTCAGAATTACCTATTAAGGACTCCCTCTTGCTAATGGACGCATGCCGACCCTTTCACACCCGCAATGACAATCTATGAAGTCACACATGACCATAGTCACACCATGTCTACACCTCACTCCCCATCCTCTCCTACCCACCACCCCCCTACCCCTCCCACCCGCCCTCGCTTCACCTCTCCTCTCGCTGCGCGCGCACCCGCATCACGCAAACCTTCGCGCGCAAAACACGTTGACGACTGTGCGAAATCTTGGACCGCTAATGATAATGCTCCTAAGTTTATAGCTAGTGCTACCACTACTATCCCGGCATTTCATGATCTACTGATAGACGTTTCTTGTCCTTCGGCAAATGGTACTGCTTTGATATTACCTGATAATATACGTGTAAAAGGTTGTGCAACATTACCTTCCTTGTATAATATCACTGATAATAGATGTCAGGTGCATGTATTTAATCTTACCCCGGCCCCTTTGACTATTAACGCTGGTGTACCTGTAATATCTTATGAATTCACAGAATTACCTATCTGCGAATTTGATTTACCTGTTCCCTCCCCTGTTTTTTCTGCAACATCATCTTCCCCTGATGAGCAGAGCTCTGATCATGTTCTAAAGCAAAATTTAGATTTTCATGAAGGATATGATATTTTGAATAACTTATTTAAAGAATTCCCAAGCGTACTGCCAACCAAGGACCGTCCTATCGGAAAAACAACATTGCTTCAACACTCCATTACCCTCGAGCCTGATGCTAAGCCTTCGTACATACCGAGTTATAAGATCCCTCATTCGAAGCGACAGGCCTTGGAAAAGGAAGTTAAAACAATGTTAGACATGAATCTTATTCAACCAAGCAATTCACCCTGGGCCTCTCCCCTCCTCCTTGTTCCAAAGAAGGATGATACTTTCCGCCCAGTGGTCGACTATCGCAAGTTGAATAAAGTAACAGTGCCAGAACCATTCCCAATTCCTAATCTTAGATTGTTGTTGCAAGACATTGGCTCCAATAATAAGATTTTTTCAACTATTGACCTTGCTAAAGGTTTCCTGCAAGTTCCTATGGCTCCTGAAAGCGTACCATATACAGCTTTCTCGACTCATATGGGACACTTTGAATTTTTAGTATGTCCTTTTGGCCTTCGCAATTCCCCTCTCACATTTAGCAGATTAATGTCACTTGTACTATCAGGATTAATTAATGATCAGGTCCTCGTGTATTTAGATGATATTTTAATTTGTTCACCCTCCCTCTCTGAACACGAGAAGAAATTGCGCCAGGTTTTCAATAGGCTATCAACTGCAGGACTATGTATTCAACCTAGCAAATGTCAGTTCTTCAAGTCTAAGTTAGAATTCTTAGGCCATACCTTGTCATCTAAAGGTATTGCACCTAATGATTCAAAAGTTAAAGCCATTGCTGACTTTCCAACACCTAAGAACCAGAAGGAATTGAAGTCATTTTTAGGCCTTTCAGGTTTTTACAGGCCGTTCATTCAAGGTTACGGGTCCATCGCGACACCGCTTAACCATCTCCTTAAAAAGGATACAACTTGGCAGTGGACAGACGAGGAAAAAGCCGCATTTACAACTCTTAAATCGCGACTAATTAAGGCTCCACTCTTAGCCTTCCCCGATTTCAGTTTGCCTTTTGTCCTCACCACTGATGCCTCAAACCTCGGGCTCGGAGCAGTACTCCACCAGAAACATGGCCATTCTGGAAAAACGCAGCCCATTGCTTTTGCAAGTCGCGCCCTCAATTCAGCGGAAAAACGCTATCACACGACGGACCGTGAACTTCTCAGTATCACATGGGCCCTCCGTCATTTTCGAGAGCTAATCTTGGGATATCAGATAGAAGTGCACACTGATCATTCCCCCCTCACGTCCATATTTAAGGGTAGGGACCCTCATGGACGACGCGCCCGCGCAATTGAAATTCTTGCAGAGTTTGACGTCACCATTGTTTATTTACCCGGGAAACAAAATGTCGTTGCCGACGCGCTATCACGCGCTCCCCTCTCTGACGCTCACAACCTGCCTGAATCTAGCTCCTCGCCCACCTTTGCCTCCCGCAAGGTGAAATTCTCTGACATTGCACCGATCTTGGTAAATACTGCCGCTCCTACCGTTGAGGATTCTTCGAAGGACGAGATCCGGTCTGCACATGTTAATGACCGCCGTTCCGACTCCATTCATTCTGTTCCCGCCCCGGTCTTGGCTGCCCCAGCCGTACCTCCCATGGACCCACCCACGGAGGACGAGATCCGGATAGCGCAACGTAATGATAATCTGTACGGCCCCTTAATTCAAGCTTTAGAAAGGAATGAAAGACCTCCCCCTAGCAGACATGTTCGAGTAAGTCAACTTTACCTCGATGCTAACGGTCTACTTTGCTACAAGTCTCGATATAGGACAAGAAAGCTCAAGGCATCTCGTAAGCTTGTAGTTATTCCTGAATCTCTTGAAAGTCGAATCCTTCCTCTTTTCCATGAGTCGAAAGAAGCTGCACACTGTGGTAAGTACAAGGCAATTCACTTAGCTCAGCAACGCTTCTTCTTCCCACACCTTATTAGCAAAGTTGCTAAGCATGTTCACTCTTGTAAGCAATGCCCATATAACAAGGGAAATACCAACGACCCAGCCCCTGCATTGAAATATGACATTCCAGACTTTCCTTTCCAGAAAGTCTCTTGCGACACATTGTCAGGTTTTCTACCTTCTCGCAATGGTAATCGTTATATTTTAGTCTTCATTGATAACTTCACTCGTTTTTGTGAACTCGTCCCCGTGCCCAACAAAACAGCAAATGTTGTTGCACATGCTTTTCACGACTTCTGTCATAGACATTCAGCCCCCATGTATTTTTCAACTGATAACGGGACTGAATTTCATAACAAAGTCATGGATAAGCTATGTGATATCATGAATGTAACTCGTGTTAACATTCTCCCTTACCGCCCACAAAGTAATGGTATTACAGAAAGGCTCAACTCCTCCATCCTCTCATTAATGAGATCGCTTGTTGATGCGACATCGAACACATGGGATGAATCACTATTGACAATCCAGTCTTGTATTAATAGTACATTACATTCTTCCTTAGGTGATACCCCACATTTTCTGTTATATGGAATGGATAAAAGACTACCCTATGACCTCTTTGATGAATGCCAAGTTCCTTCATATAATGATAACTATGCTGAGTATCTTCTAAATAGAAACAAGTCCATCTTTCAGATCACAAAGAAGCATTTGACTAATTCCAGAGATAAAATACTGTCATTTCAACACAAAGTGGCCCGCCACAAGGACATTGAAGTTGGAGCATTAGTATTTAGAAAAGTCAACCAACCACTCAATATTAAGTCAAAGCTTGCTCCTAGATTTGAAGGTCCATTCAGAGTAATTAGTGTAAAGAACAACAAGGCCTACATTAAATGCATACAGTCAGGTGAACAATCTTGGTCTCATTTCGACGTCCTAAAGCTTGCTCACAAGTACTATTCTCCCCCTGCCGACGAACACTAATTGATTTTTATCTTCCAGACCTTACTCCTCTTGGGCTTATCATTCTTCGCATTGGCGTCTGCCGACCGCCATGCCCTACCCCCTAGGCTTCACGCAGTGCCAGAAGTCTTCGTTGAGGACCATGGGCTAGTCTTACCAGTAACAAACAATGTGGAAATCAAGGTTTCGCTTCAGCCGATTGCTGATTTCTCCGGCCTGGCTACTTTAACTCAATAACAAACTCGTTGATTTCAGCAACAGCAGGCGAAGTGCTTCCCAGTCTTATTACTCCACATGACTTACGCCCTATTCTCCACAATATCTCCTCTGCTCATGTTAAGTCTCTTTTTCCTCTAAGGCAACGAATTCAGTTCTACTCTACTCTAAAATCTTACCTCACAATTTCAGGTCTCTCTGTACTTATCCCACTCTCCCCTGAAACTACCTTCAAGGCTTATTTCATTCACCCATTCCCATACAAAACAAATAACACTTTTTTCACTTTAAACACACAACATTCACTCATCCTAAAATCCCTTCACGGCCAGTCTATTTCCTTCCCACCAGCAGATTTCTTAGATAACTGTGCAAAGACCACTCCTCGCACATTTGTTTGCACTTCATCGCCTCTGGCACTTGACACAAACATGCCATCTTGCTCCAGGGCGCTCATTACAAACCATAACATTATAGGTCAGTGCACATTCTCTGAAATCCGTGGTTCGGTTAGGCCGTTTCTTCTCTCATTTCCCGACATTACCCTATTATTTTACTTCAAAGCTACTACAACTACAGTTATGTGTAACGAGCATAACCCTGATGTTGTTCTACAAGGTACTTTTGTTCTTCCAGCCTCATGTGAACTGACTTCCTTATCCTTATTTATTCCAGCAACCCATACCTACACAAGGAAGATTGCAATGAATACCTCCTACCTGCAGCCCATGTCGGTATCATTGCCATCCTATAACATTTCTCTTCCTAGTATAACCTTTCAACAGATGCCTACTTTGCAACAGCTTGATGCATTTACCCCGCTCAGCCCGTTCCACGCAACCTACGTTTATCCCGTATACGTTACCGTCGCCGGAATGTGTATGTTGCTAGTAACCCTGGGAGCGTGCTATTGCATCACCTACAGGCGAGTTGCATTGAAAAACAAGCAAGTAAAACATACCCATGATTCTGTTGCATATACCAGTTACCCTCATGCTATATAATATTATA
>NW_028234410.1:14018021-14020521 GCF_977035675.1 Penaeus japonicus
AATAAGTACGATGTTCTTTGTGACCAAACATAGCCCCAATGGTACGTGAAATCGTGAAAATTCATCTAAAGATAATATGGTGATATCAAGATTTGGAATTTTTTAGAACGTAATAAGTGTGTATACAAAAATATTGCATAGAGAGATAATGAACAGTCGTGTTTTTCTCTAGAGGGAATGGAGTTACTGAATTTAGTTTTCCAGTAAATGTGAGGCGAATATCACAGAAAATACATATATAATTGTTCAATTTCCTTATAAAAAGACAAGCTTTTTGAACAAATGTTGTAGCCTCTTGAAATTTAAGTTTTCTTGCTTTTACTGATTTTAGACTGTTAAGGAGAAAATGACAAGAAATCAGCTCAAAGGTCTGAAAAATCAGTGTATTGAAGACGAAAGTGGAAATGAAATTATCTTCCTTGGGTAACCGGATAACATAACATTGTAGAAAAGTTGTTTGAATTCAGATGGAAATACATTGAGCCAGATCTTATCAAGATGAAATGAACGTAGAGATTCAACTGTTTTTGGATGAATTGGAACACATTAATAAAGTTAATTACGAATTACTCCACAAAATATGAGCATTTGGGTATGAAACCGATTCTTGATATCACAAGAAAAGAAAACAAGGCAACAGTGAAGGAGGCTGTTGCAATTCCCGACTGATTTGATAAAAAAGTACCAGCTATTGACGGTATTCTTCTCTTTGAACGTCAGATCTCAGAATAATTTACTTGGCACCTTCTCAGGCAGATTCAGTGTTTTCAGTATGAGTATGAAAGTCCTTGGGGCTCACGAAATACTCACTATGGCCTGTGAGCTGCTCAGGTACCAATTGCAATTCTAACCAGAACTAATTAAATCCAAGCTAAACTACCAGAGCGTACCTAGACTTAATACATAGGATGTAGTATGTGTGATTATGCGGTGCCACATTAGCGGCAGCACTCCTTCGGTAATTAATTACCTGATGCCATCAAAAGAAGTGTTCTACCATCAAGTCTACCGTAACCTTCTGTAAATTAGGTTGAATGTACACACCTTACCTCAGCCAAAACGAAAGTATGCTATAACTAATGTGAAAATCAATATTTAAGTGATGGGTGCAAAGAGAGATAGAGGGATAGAAAGAGCAAGAAAGAGAGGGGGAGGGGATGGAGGGGGAGGAGAGAGAGAGAGAGAGAGAGAGTTTTAAATTTATCATTAGTTCACCTTTATATTATCGTAGCTTTTTAGGTATTTTTTCTTCCGGTGTTATCATTCGGATGATTTTAAATGTCACTCTTTTAATATTATATCAAGTGCATTTCATCTTTTTAATTTTCATATCGTCATTTCATTAACTTTTTTGTGAATCCTTATTATATACTTATTACAATTATATATTTCTGAAAAACATTTTTAATTAAAGATTAACAAAGGTTGCCCATTATTTTACGCCTGCAATGGCAATTATAGATTTTCTAGATGGTTTCCTTATAAGGACATATATATATATATATATATATATATATATATATATATATATATATATATATATATATATATATATATATATATATGGTTTATATATATATATATGTATGTGTGTGTGTGTGTGTGTGTGTTTGTGTGCGCGCGCGTGTGTGTATATATATATATATATATGTATATATATATATATATATATATTATATATTATATATATATATATATATATACAGTATGTCTCTCACTCTCACTCACTCACTCACACACTCACATACACACACACTCACTCACTCACTCACTCACTCACCCACCCACCCACTCACTCACACACTCATTGTTTATATATATAACAAAGAAAACACATATCAGTGTTCTTCCTGGACCTCTCTCTTTCTCCTCTCGTTCTCTCTCCCCGGCTATCTCGCCTCCCACTTTAAGACGACTTTAATTGAAATAAATATTGTGTCCTTTCCTCCTTCGCCGCACGTACTCCTCGATCGCTTCCTCCCAGACGCCAGGATTCTTAATCAAAACTAACCTAACATCTTACTGGATTAGATTTAATTAGGATATTTAGTAGGAGCCATATACAGCTGGTTATCACTCCAGATGGCTTCCCAGGTGGAGTCTTCCCTGCTACTGGAGGCTGGGTTCTGCCGGTCTTGTAACAGAGCTCACTTTAGTCAGAGCAGCTTTAATTTTAATTTTTTTTTTCTTTTGTAAGAATTATTGCTTTTCCTTACTTTTCTTTCTTTCTTTCTTTCCTTTTTTTTCTCTCTCTCATTCTCTTTCTCTCTTACTCTCTTTGACTCTCTCTTTTTCTTTCTCTGTCCCCCTATCTCTCTCTGTCTCTCTCTTTCTCTCCCTCTTCCTCCCTCCCTCCTTCCTTCCCTCTCCCTCCCTTGTTTCACACCCCTTCTCTCTTCCTCCCCTTCTTTCTCCCTTTCTCTGTGAGCTCCCAGATTAAATTGATCAATTCACTTCACACCTGACATATATTTATCATATGTCTATCCTCAGGAACCAT
>NW_028234410.1:14030521-14035521 GCF_977035675.1 Penaeus japonicus
CATTATGATTTAATTGTTATTATCATTATCATTTTCATTATTATTACTATCATCATCATCGTTATTATCATATCATCATTGTTACTATCATCATTGATATTGCAATTATGAATATTGTCTTGCTGCTGTTGATATTATCATATGCATCATAATTATCATCATCATCATCAATATCATAATCCTTGTCAGTGTCATGATTGTTATTTCAATCAAGTATCATCACATGACTTGCCTCATATTCATATCATCCTTTCAAACAATATCACTATCATCATAATCATCATCTCTCTCATTATCACATAACTCTTTCCTTCCACTGTCTATACCTCCCCTTCATCAACCTATTTTTCCCTCTTTATTTCTATCTCTCGAAACCCTTTATAATTGGCCATCGATCTGATTTCCTTCCATATCAGCATCCTTTGAATATTAGATTTATGATATTGGTATATTTCAATAATTGTAAAGTAAATGAATGATAATGGTGATGGTTAGAAAATTCTGACTTTTGCAACAACAGCGAGAAGACTCGGACTACTAATGGCGATGACAATAAATATGTAGGTTTTATATTGCCTCCGCCCCCCCCCCCTCTCTCCCTCACTACTAGATGCATTTTTCTTCCCCCTCCCTCCTCTCCCTCTCACCCCCTTACCCCTTATTCCTTTCTTCTCTGTACCCTTTTACCCTCCCCCTCTTACCCATTCCCACCCATTCACCTAACACCCACGTCCCCTCCCCCTCCCCCTCCCCCTTCCCTACCGGTGATCGTACTAACCACCCATTCCAACCTCTCCCCCTCCCCATCCGCCCGCTGAACCACCCGCCCATCCTCCTAAAACCCCTCCCCCCTCCCCATCCGCCCACCAAACCACTCACCCCTCTCCCTTCCCATCCGCCCACTGAACCCCACTCCCTTCCACCTATCCCCTCCTCTCCGCCCACCGAACTACCCGGGCGTTCGCGATCGTCTTGGGCGGCGGTAAGATCAGTAAGATTTCCTGGGAGTCATTTCGAGAGATCCCTTCTCCAGATGGTGCCATTACGGCTGGATCTCTCGTGATATCTCCGTGATTACTCAGATGGTCAATGAGTCTCACTTTTAACATTGGGGCGTGCAACCTCTCGCTCTCTCTTTCCCTCTCTTTATCTTCCTCTGTATCTCTATCGTTTTCTTTCTCTTTCTGTCTTCCTCTCTCTTTCTCTAGCTCCTCTCTCTCTCTCTCTCTCTTTTCTTTTTTCTAAACACCTAAAACAACTACAATGAAATCTTGTGATATCCCTAATTTCGCAAAGCATTATCCTGATATATATATTTTTTTAAACGCTCGAACATGTACATATAAAACACACACCCGCACATACCTGGAAACTCACACACAAAATGATAATCACACAATCATAAACACAAGCGCACAAAACAAACAAAAACGATCCCCCTCCCCCTCCCCCCTCTCTCTCCCCCCACACGAAAAACAAATAACTATGCAAGCTTAAATACGTGTCTATGTAAATGGGCGAACAAATCAACAAACAAATACACATGAATAGACCAATAACGAGGGCGCGTTAGTCTGCTTCCGACTAACGAGTGTTTCATAATCGGCATGACCGATATAATTAATGCTATTCCATAACCAACGATGGTAACGGACTCAAACCCGTGGCCGTTTTTCCAAAGAGTAAAAGTGTCCTTTTTTTTTTTTTTTTTTTTTTTTTTTTTTTTTTTTTTTTTTTTTTTTTTTTACCCCAATCTCGTAAATCCGTCGACAGAGTTATAGGATGTCGTCGGGAATGTTGGGTCCAGAATAAGTGATTGACGAATGCAAATGAGTTCATTCGCGCCCGGGGAATTTTCTTCATATCCGATTTCCTTGTGCGATTTTACTGACGGTACTCGTGTCATGTGTTGTTGGACGTCGGAATCTGCAGCATTCAGTTTATTGTGAACGCTTGGTCGGAATTTGCTTTGAATTGGGGATCAACAGCCGATTCGTTAGATGGAGTGCATTGGTTAAATGAAATTCCTGCAGCTGATTGAAATTCAATATCGTCTTGTTCCGCGCCTCCGCTGATATTTCTGATGGAAGTTTTTAATTGTGGAAACTTTCAATATGGAATATTTTACGGATCGCTTTGCTTCCCGGGAACGCTTTTCGTTTGCAATGCCGATAAGGCCTATGAGTAAGGTGAAAAAAAGTGAAAAAAAGAAACTTTAGAGAAATAAGCGAGAAAGAAGGAAAAAGAGAAAAAAGAAAGAAAGAAAAACAAACAAGAAAAGGAAAAGAAAAGAAAAAAATACGAAGGAATCCAACCTATTGCTTACGACGGATTTTCTTTCTTTTTCCCCCGCATGTGGTTTTACATTCTTCTGTTCCTTTTGTCTCCAGTAGAGCAGGAGCGAGTCATATCGAAAAAAAATCTTTCAAGCCTCTGTTATTTTTATATTTTGTTCACCAGATCCCCATGCTTTCCGAATGCTCTGCCCGGAATCTAAGGCCACTAACCAGCTCAGCAAAGCGGGTGAAAAGAACACCAATTGCCGAGAACGAGAATAGTAAAGTGTCGAGTGGGGGAGAGTGAAGTCACTTCTTTTCTGTAAAATTGGACAAATACAAAACGTCTACTGCGCAACGAAACTGAAATTACTTATTGTTGTTGTTTCTCTCTCTTTCTCTTTTCTGTTTCTGTTTTATCTCTCTCTCTCTCTCTTTTCTGCCGTTTCCCCCAATCTTTATTCCGCATCAAGATTTTTTTTCTTCTTCTCTTATACCTCTCTCTCACTCTCTCACTCTTTCTTCTTTTCTTATTTGGACAATTTAGTTTGTAGATCAGACACATACAATGTCCCTCTCAATTAGTGACTAAGTTGAAACAGTGTAGTAGTTTTATTTGTCTTATTTCCTATTTGAATGCTGATTACTGTGATTTCCATTCTTCTGATTGTTGTAGAAGCTTTTCTGAGTGTTATGATAATAATTTTACTTTTACTACTGTCATGAACATTCATTATCATTGTTCCTATAAATGTTATCATCGATATTATTGTCTTTGTTGTTTTCATCATTATTGCCATTATTGTTGTTATCATTATTATTATCATTATAATTAATAATCAGCATTATCATTGTTATCATTATCCACTTTTCCCATTATAAAATTCATTACTATTATCATATCATTATCACCATCACTATCGCCTTCATGAAAATTCATCATCATCATCCTTATTGTCGTCATCATTATCAATATCACTGTTCTTGTCAATATTATAATCATTACTATACTTTTAGTGATTAGTAATGATAAAAAGGGTATTGATAACAATGATAATGTTGCTCTGTACGGTAACCCAGACATCTTCTACCGCAGTATTATTAACTGCTGTAGGAGATATCATGGTTGATTTCAGGTTATCCCGTACATATATACATACTCCTCCTCCACGCCCTGCATCGCATATATAGATATTGAAATTTGGAACGATTATGAAATTACTAACCATTTCCTGGTGGAGCCATGTTTCACTGATGCACAGAATGTCTATGTTTCTCTCCTCAATTAGCATTTTAATTTCGTCAAAGTGCCCGAGGAGAGATTGTGCGTTAAGGTGTTCTATTTTTATGACCTCGTGCGATCTTGTCACAGGCATTGCTGACGGCGATGCCTGGTCAAACGTTCTGGTCGCTCTTGTACTTGTTTTTATTTAAGAACACTTTCACATTTGCGGGGAAAGCGTCTGAGTTTATGAAAATATCTGGCTTTATGTCCTTTCCTCTTACTGACACTGTAAAACTGGTGTAGTAATCATGGGTCATCTTGGTGCGGTGTGCTTTTACACTTGTTATGTTTTCGAAATGTTCACAGAGGTGATTTTCAATGTCCTCTTCATTTGTGTCTGGATGGCAGCTGGTGATGTAGAGGTACACTGTGTCAGGTCGGTCTGCTCCTTTTAGCGGCTCTGGAGTTTGTTCTTCTCTTGCTTTTCTTTTGTTGTTCCTTGATACGACCTTGGCATAACCTTCGTCATCGTCGTCTTGGGTGGATTGTGCTTGTTTCGTTGTTTCGTGATTGACTCTTGTTTTCTCAGCATAATTATTGATTATGACTGAGTGCCCTGTTGGAGGCGGGGGGGCAGGAGGGGGGGCGGAAGCTCCTTCCACCTGCTGCTGAGCTGTTTCCTCCCAGTGGCGGTTAGGATCGAGTTGCTCTTGCTTGTTCTTCTTTTGTTTCTTTTTGGAGCTTCGTTTAGGGGATACCTGTGTAGAAGCTTCATGTCTGATCTTATTCTGCATACCTGTTTTCGGTCTGACGGAGAGAGAATTCGCGGATGACTCATGCTTCGGAGAGGTGGGTATGTCTCCTGTAGGGGCGGGGGTCTGCTGGCTGGGAGCGTCGATGGTGGGGCGCGTAGATGGCTCAGCAGAGTTGGGGGCCGGCGAGTCAGCAAGGGCACGAGGCGGCTGGCTGACCGTAGGCAGGGGGAGGGAGGATAACGGGTGGGGAGGTCCAGGCAGGGAGAGAGAGGAGGGTATCGGGTGGGAAGGATTGCTGGTCGTGGGTATCGGGGTGGAGGTAGGGGGAGGAGATGCAAACGGAAACGTTTCGTATGCATTCTGCCCATGGGTGGGAGATGGGGGGTTGGGGGAGGTCGGATCTTGACATATTGCACCTTGCCCTATGATTCTATTTAAAGCCGCCTGCTGTTCAGAAAACATTCCGATCAGCAGGTCGATCTTGTTTTCCATCAGATTTTGGTCTGTGTAAGAGGGCCCACTGTAGGTCTGTGTTCCCTGGTCTGTACACTTTTGGAAGAATTTTACAAAAGTTGTTGAAATACCTGGTTTCTTTGGTGGCGACCAGTCTGTTGGGGGGGGGGGGGTGTCCGTCGTTGTTGTTACGAACACAATGTTTGGATTTTCAACACATTGATCAAGCATAGTATGCACGATAATGTTTGTCATCCGTTTAGTGTCCCGTGTCGTATTTCTAGGTTTTCT
>NW_028234410.1:14045521-14048021 GCF_977035675.1 Penaeus japonicus
TATATGTATACCACTGCCTACTATATATATATGTATGTATATGTAAATGTATGTGTGTGTATATGTGTATATGTATATATATGTATATGTATATGTGTATATATGTATATGTGTATATATGTATGTATATGTATATATATTATAATGCATGGGCACATTATAATTCACGTGCATGTGTGTGCACGCGTGGACGCTGATGTGTATGGGTGCTGTATGCATGCATACGGGCGTAGACAAAGGCATGGAGTATGTGCATAATTGCTTATTTGTATATAAAGGCGTCTACACTGTACATTCTGCATATCTATATATAGTAACGAATATAAGTGCGGGCACGGGAGCGCGCATAAACATGCAAACATGCATTGTTGCGTAGGCCCTGCACGTATATAAACAAATGCCCATTCTCACATGAGTAGACCGGAAGGTAGTGAGATAGATCGGTGGATACAAAGATCTAATAACATGCGAGACTAACTCAAACGTGTTATTGGAGATTAATGGTACCTCCGGACTAAAACTACTCCCCCCACCGTGCACAAGGCCGACTGGGGGTACCAGGCCACACACCTCTTAAATATGATTTCCCAGTCAAGACAATGGCCCTCATTCCCCGGAAGCAAAGGAGCCCCTGGTCACGGCGGCGATCAGGATCGCTCCGGAGCAGAGGGTGCTAAGAATCTCCGGTTAGACCCAGGCCGCCTAAAGATGATGAACTTATGCACATACAATGTAAGGACCCTGAGAACAGAATCTGATCTTCTGACACTGCTTGAGGAACTTTCATTTATTAAATGGGATATTGTAGGACTTTCTGAAGTTAGGAGACTAGGCGAAGAGCAGAAATTACTAAATGATGGGCACTTATTATACTGGCGAGGTAAACCCTTGGATAGCAAACAAGAATCAGGAGTAGGTTTCTTAGTTCACAAGCGACTTGAAAAGAATGTTAGGGAATTCTATAGTGTGAGCGAAAGAGTGGTTTCTGTAATACTGAAACTAAACAACAGATATAGCCTAAAAATTATCCAAGTGTACGCTCCTACCACCAGTCATAGTGATGAGGAGATAGAGAGCTTCTATGAAGATGTGCAAGCAGCTACCGATAGAGCAAAAACCCATTTTACCGTGATTATGGGGGATTTTAATGCCAAGATAGGAATAAGGGAAGATGGAGAAAAAACGAAATTGACTTCATAATCACCAATAGGCGTGACATCGTACAAGACGTAACCGTTATCAATAAAGTAAATGTCGGTAGCGACCATAGGCTGGTCAGGAGTAGAGTTAAGTTACAGCTAAGAAGGGAACGAAACAAGCTCATACAAAAGCCTCTCGCTAATCTAACCAACATCAAGAATAGGGCGACGGAATTCAGTATCAACATCCGAAACAAATACTCAGCTCTCGAAGAAGATCTTGACATAGACCAAATGAACGACCAATTCAGTGAGATATTAACGGAAGCTGCACTTGAAATAGGGGGTAAAGACGAAAAAGAAAGGTTCAGTAAGCTTTCGGTAGAGACGAAAGAGCTTATGAAACAGCGTAGGGAAATATAAATAACATCAATCAGAGACAAGATAGAATCAACAGAGCTGACTAAGACGATAAACAAGAAGAAGAAAGAGGATGTACGCAAATTTAACATACGAGAAATAAACGAAGCTCTGCTTGCCGGCACCAGCCTTAAGGCAACAAAGAGGAGGCTCGGAATAGGGAAAAACCAAATGTATGCAGTAAAGAAACCCAACGGAGAGGCGACATACAATAAAAATGAAATTATAAAAGTAATAGAAGACTTCTATCGCAATCTATACCACTCAAACGACCAACCACATACGGAGACAATAACAACAATTGGAGATGTTCCAAACATCACGGTAGATGAAGTAAATAGGGCACTAAAAAGCATGAAAAGAGGAAAAACACCAGGAGAAGACGGCATTAGTGTAGATCTTATTCAAGACGCAGGAGAGATTGCGGCAGTAAAGCTGGCCAGTCTTTATAACAGATGTCTAGACGTCGGTAAAATTCCGAAGGCCTGGAAAAACGCAATAATAATTCTAATACACAAAAAGGGAGACACAAAAGACTTAAAGAATTACCGACCTATAAGCCTCCTCTCAGTAATCTATAAACTGTTCACAAAAATCATCACAGCCCGTACCACCGATACATTAGATTCAAAACAACCCAGGGAACAGGCAGGGTTCCACAGTGGATTCTCAACTACAGACCATATCCACACACTAGCTCAAATAAGGGAAAAAACAAACGAATATAGGAAGCCCCTGTGTATGGCATTCGTAGATTATGAGAAGGCATTCGACTCGGTACAGATATCTGCAGTACTGGATGCAATTCGTAAACAAGGAGTAGAGGAAATATACTGCAGATTATTAGAGGATGTATATAGAGATGGTACAGCGACCGTCAAAATCCACGCAGAAACCAATAAAATACCAATAAAAAAGGGTGTTAGGCAGGGCGACAGCAT
>NW_028234410.1:14070521-14073021 GCF_977035675.1 Penaeus japonicus
AAATTAAGTTGCAGATGAACAACTTGCTTCCAATCCCAGGTGGATCCTTCAGACTACAAACTTAGCTGAACTTTCTTGGAACGAATTTATTGCCTTGCTGTTCATTTTCTCTTTCTTTTTCTTTCCTATTTATCTTGAGCAGATATCTTAGCAGCGCGATATCATTGTGTATATTTTCTGGCAATGTATAATGGTTTTGTTCCTTTACAGGTCCCATGTTCCTAATAATCTTGCCGTTAGTTTGTCTTTAATCAACATTATAATTACTATGGCCGTAATGTAATTAATGGTTCAAAGTACCTCATCTAGATAATTAAGTGTATTTGCTTATGAAAACAGACGATTCTTTCTGCAACGATCTCTATCGAAAGAGAGAGCGAGTGAGAGAGAGAGAGAGAGAGAGAGAGAGAGAGAGAGAGAGAGAGAGAGAGAGAGAGAGAGAGAGAGAGAGAGAGAGAGAGAGAGAGAGAGAGAGAGAGAGAGAGAGAGAGAGAGAGAGAGAGAGAGAGAGAGAGAGAGAGAGAGAGAGAGAGAGAGAGAAAGAGAGAGAGAGAAAGAGAAAGAAAAAGATAAGAGAGAGAGAGAGAGATGAAGAGAAAGAGAGAGATAAATAAATAGATAGAGATGGAGATAGAGTTAAAAAAAGAGATAAAAATAGATAGAGATAGATAAATAGATAGAGAGAGAGAGAGAAAGAGAGAGACAGTGTCTTTTATACTTTGCCCAAGACTTTCTCTTCGTCTCTTTTCTTTTCGTAATGATCGTACCCTCGTGCCTCTCTAAGGACAGCGGCGCATCGTACCAGCATGTGTTCACGACGACTTAACAGCTTGAGCTTTACTTTACTCCTTTATTTTCTCATTTAGTATATATATATATATATATATATATATATATATATATATATATATATGTATATTTATATATTATTATATATATATATATATTATATATATATTTATATATATATATATATAATATTATATATTATAATATATATATATATAGTATATATATATATATATATATATATATATACATATATATATATATATATATATATATTTATATATATATATAATATATATATATATATATATATATATATATATATTATATATATATATTATATATATATATATATAATTATATTATATATATATATATATATATATATATATATATATGACTATATATAAATATATATATACATACATATATATATATATATATATATATATATATATATATATATATATATATATATATAGATAGATAGATATATAGATGTCACACTAACACCAGTGTCAAGGGTCAAAGGTTACAACTACCATTCAACATCTGGCCTGAATAAAATTCATTCATAGTTCGTGAGTACAATATACTATATAGTCACATATGTCAAGTTTTCAGTGTTCATAAATCTAATCATGCAACCACACTGAGTATCAGTCAGGAAAATTATTCCTAATGGAAGCCCAATCCCAAGCGATGGCATCCCTAACGGCCAAGGTAACACAGGGACGCTCATACGGAACAGGTACCAACTAGTAAATACTTCTCCGAAATGTTGCCAGATATATATATATACACACTATTCCCTACTATATATATTTAAGCAAATTATAATGCATGGGCACATTATAATTCACGTACGTCTGTATGCACGCATAGACACTGTTATATATGAGTGCTGTGTACATATACTGTATACGGGCGTAGACATCCGCTTGGAGTGTGTGTATAATTGCACATTTGTATATTTATATGCGTCTACGCTGTGCATGTACAGGCACAATCACTACATAGAAACGTACATAAGTGCGGGCAAGGGAGTGCGCATAAACATGCAGTCATGCATTTTTGTATAGGCCCTGCATGTGTATATAAACAAATGTCCATTCTCACTAGAGTAGACCGAGAGGTAGTGAGATAGATCTAATAACATGTGAGACTAACCCAAACGTGTTATTGGAGATTAATGGTAGCCTCCTGACTAAAATTACTCCCCCCACCAAGTACAATTAAGGCCAGTAGGGAGGGGTATCATGCCCCACCCCTCTTAAATATGATTTCCCAGTCAAGAAAATGGCCCTCATTCCCCGGAAGCGAAGGAGCCCCTGATCACGGTGGTGATCAGGATCGTTCTTGAGCAAAGGGTACTAAAAATATCTGGTTAGACCTAGGCCGCCTAAAGATGAAGAATTTGTGCACATACAATGTAAGGACTCTGAGAACAGAATCTGATCTTTTGACACTAATTGAGGAACTTTCATTTATTAAATGGGATATTGTAGGACTTTCTGAAGTTAGAAGACTAGGCAAAGAGCAAAAATTACTAAATGATGGTCATTTACTATATTGGAGAGCTAAACCCCAGGATAGCAAACAAGAATTAGGAGTAGGTTTCTTAGTTCACAAGCACCTCAAAAAGAATATTAAGGAATTTTACAGTGTGGGTGAAAGAGTAGTTTCTGTAATACTGAAACTAAACAACAGA
>NW_028234410.1:14115521-14120521 GCF_977035675.1 Penaeus japonicus
TACTGGTGCTAGTCTGTAACATAAATGGTGGTCTGCATTGAAAACGTCATTCATTGCAATTGAATCCGTCATGCCTCTTCTACGTGATGTTGTTGATTCGATAGATTATGAACCAAGAAAACTAGTATGCTTGCTTGAATAAGCAAAGCAATCAAAATCTTCTTTTACCACATACATGATTCTTAAAACCCTTATTACTCTCAGTTGCATAAAGTCAATTGAGGTAAACTGATATTTGTTGATGGAACTAAAACTGATGCTTTATCCCAGTGAACAACAGGCTCCTAAATTGAAGTCTGCTAGTGACTCTTATTGTTGGAGTAAAGCAAATATTACTCCCACTCCATTGGAATATAGTGCTACGTCCATAACACCTATTCTCTCTTCTTAATGTCATCATTTGGATCTTATACCGGCTTCACAGTTTGGATTGGCACTTGTGGTGCCTTACTCTTCTTCAGGCCCGTTGCAACAGATTTTAGTGCTGCATTAGTTATTAGTGGAAATAATGTAAATGTTTTTAGATTTTCAAAAAAATCTTTGATTAAACCGTGTTCCTTTTTGCGTTGATGGTTGTTTTTATGACTTTAATCCTATTGTCTGTGATGTTCCCCAGGACAGTGCCTTGGGACACTTAGTTTGATCTTTTATACTACTGACATGGGAAAGGACCTTGAATATATATATGTGTGTGTGTGCGTGTGTGTGTATATATATATATATATATATATATATATATATATATATATATATATATATTTATATTTATTTATTTATTTACTTATTTATTTATACATATTATTTCTTACGCAGATGATACGACAAGATAAAGATGTAATTCCTGCTTCATTGAATAGAGATCTAAGATGAGTATGATCTAGATTTGCGGAGAAGATGCTTCGCCAACCATATGGCACGGAGGCAAGCCCACCTGTGTCAGCATATGCTGGCCCGTGAGAGAGTGCTAACGAATGTTGACTCGACCTGAGCTTGATGCTTACCCACTGTGATCCCTAGCCACGGCAGTGACCACCAGGCTTCCTCAGGCCGGGCCCCGAGACGACAGCCGCCGGGCTGGTTAGACGGATGCCTGTCGCTTGCTCCCTGGCAACTGGAGCGCCTACAGGCGATCCGACCGCCATGGTAAACAATCAGTTATGATGATTAGATGAGTCAGCACTTAGCTGACAGAGGCCGGGACATCTTTGCAAATCTCTCCGAACTGAACTAAACCACCCGGCGACAGTTTGCGGCTCGAACTGACGACCACGGAGAGCTGAGGCCGGCACGCTAACCACTGTACTATCCAAACGGCTAGATCTTCATACATTTTTTATTTGGTATTATGGATGAGGTGTGAAGCTAAATGCATGGGAAACCAATTCTTTCATTATCAGCAGATAACGCACCTTTTTTTCCCCATCCTGGCTTATTCACTGTAGATGATCGGCTACAAAACGTTATGTTTTTAAAACTATTGGGTGTCATTTCAGATCCTCAATTGAGAACTTTTGAGAAACCCAATATCAAATATTTAATTTATTGTACAAAGGCCGCCTTCGTAAATGTTATGAATCTTAAGCCTGTGACATCCCATTTTATTCTACCACACTTTGACTATTGTTCATAGGGCAGGAGGGCTGCAGCTGACTGTCCTCTAAAGTTGCTTGACAGTGCTTTCAATTTGTGTTACCTAACAGAATTTTCAATTTGAATCATCGACGCCTTATTGGCTTCCTATCTATGATGTAAAATATATCTAGTAATGTTAAACATCTCCTGTATTTTCCACTTCCATCATACTTTGACTCACTTAGATTTTTTACTATGGGCGAATATTCCCTGACACATGTACATCATCGTGCCAGGCATTATTCAAAATAATTATTCCGATTGGACAGTATTAAAATTTATAAGACAAAGGCATACACTATTTAATTTTCACTTTGTCATAGATTTTCAATTCTTCAAGGATATTTTACTGTTTTGGGTTTTTCGTGTCGGTGCGTGTAACTTTGGTGGTGGGTAGCGTGTGGGGCGGGGAACTGTGTTTGAGGGTTTGAGTGAGGTTATGGCGTGGGTACTTAGGTGGGGGTGCGTGCGTGTTGTGTGGGGGGGGGGGGGGGGGGGGGGGGGGGGGGGGGGGGGGGGGGGGGGGGGGGGGGGGGGGGGGGGGGGTTGGGGGGGGGGGGGGGGGGGGGGGGGTGTGTGTGTGTGTGTGTGTGTGTGTGTGTGTGTGTGTGTGTGTGTGTGTGTGTGTGTGTGTGTGTGTGTGTGTGTGTGTGTGTGTGTGTGTGTATGTCCCCCCCCCCCCACCCCCCCCCCACCCCCCCCCGTGTGAGTTGTGGGTGTGTGTGTGTGTGTGTGTGTGAGGTGTTGTGTGTGTGTGTGTATGTTGGGGTGTGGGTTGTGTGCGTGTGTGTGTGTGTGTGTGTGGTGTATGTGTGTGAGTTGTGTGGGTGTGGTGTGTGTGTGTGAGTGTGTGTGTAGTGTGTGTGTGTGTGTGTGCGTGTGTGTGTGAGTTGTGTGTGGTGTGTGTGTGGTGTGTGGTGTTGTTTTGGTGTGTGTGTGTGTGTTGGTGGTGTGTGGTTGTGTTGTGTGTGTGTGTGTGTGTGCGGGGGGGGGGTGTGGGTAGTGTGGTGTGTGTGTGGTGTGTGTGTCGTCGATAGGGTGTGTTTGTGTGTGTGTGTGTGTGTTTATGTGCTATGTGTGTGTGTGTATATATATTATGTAGGGTGTGTGTGTGCGTTGTGTGTGTGTGTGTGTGTGTGTGTGTGCTGTGTGTGTGTGTGTGGGTGTATGGTGTGTGTGGTGTGAGTGTGTGTGTGTGTGTGTGTGTGTTGTGTGTGTTGTGTTGTTGTTGTTGTTGTTGTTGGTTTGTTGTTTGTGTGGTTGTTGTAGTTGTTGTTGTTTGTTCGTTGATGTTTTTGTTGTTTATTGTTGTTGTTGTTGTTGTTGTTGTTTATTGTTGTTGTTTATTGTTGTTGGTGTTGTTGTTGTTGTTTTTTGTTGGTTTTGGGGTTTTTAGGGGTTTTGGGGGGGTTTTTTTTTATTGTGGGGGGGGGGGGGGGGTGTGGGGTTGGGGGGGGGGGGGGGGGGGGGGATTTAGTGAGGGGGGGGGGGGGAGAGGAGGGGGGGGGGGGGGGGATTTTTAAAAAAAAAGAGGGAGGGGAGAGAAAAAAAGAGAAAGGAAGGAAAAAAAGGAAAAAAAAAAAAAAAAACGAAGGGGAAGAGAAAAAAAGGAAAAGAAAAAAAGGAAAGAAAAAAAAAAGAGAAAAATTTTTTGGGTTTTTTTTTCTTTTTTTTTTTTTTTTGTTTTTAAAAGTCCCCCCCCCCCCCCCCCGTTGTTTTTTTTTTTTTTTTTTTTTTAAAAAATTTTTTTTTTTTTGGTTTGTTGTTTTTTTTTTTTTTTTTTTTTTTGAAAATTTTATTCAAATTATTTTTTTTTTTTTTTTTTTTTTTGGGTTGTTTTGTGTATTTATTTTTTTTTTTTTTTTTGTTAATTTTTTTTTTTTGCTTTTTTGGTGTTTTTTTTAATTTATATTTTTTGAAATTTTATATTTTTTAATTTTTTTTTTTTTGATTTTTTTGAAAAAAAAAAAAAAATTTTTTTATTTTATATATATTTTTTTATTTTTTTTAAATTTTGTTTTAGAAAATTTTTTTAAAGTTTTTTTTTTTTTTTTTGAAATTTTTTTTTTTTAATAAAAGTTTTAATTTGATTTTTTCTTTATTTATTAGTTTTAAAATTTTTATTTTTTGATAATATTTATTTAGATATATATTTTATTATTTTTTTTTTTAAAAATTTATTTTTATTTATTTTGTTTATAAAATATATTATTATTTATTTATTTATATTTTGTATTTTTATTTTTAAAATTTTAATATTTTTATGTTTTTTTATTTTAAAAAATATTATAAGTTTCTTTTTTAATAATATTTTAGTTATTAAAATTTTTATAATAAATATATATTTTGATATATATATTTTTCTTTTTTTAATATTTAAAATTTATTTATATTTATAATATTATTTATAAAATTTTTAAATTTTAAAATTAAAATATTTAAAAATTCAAAAAATAAAATTTGTTATTTAATATTTTATTTTTATATATTTAAAAATTTTTATATATTTTTATAGATTTTTTTAAAAAACAAAAACGCAAACAAAAACACAAACCCCCCCCCCCAAAAAACAAAAACACAAAAAAACACAAACAAAACCCAACCCACCAACAAAAACAAAACACAACAAAAACAAAAACCACCTTTAAAAAACAGGGGGGCAAAACTTTTCCAAAGGGGTTTAAAAAAAAAAATAAAAAATATTTTTTTATTATATTTTTTTATTTTTTATATTTATATATATAATATTTATTTTTTTTTATTTAAATAAAATTTTTAATAAATTAAAAAAGAAAATAAAAAAACACTTATTTATTTATATATATATAATATTATAAAATATTTTAATATTTAAAAATTTTTATATATATATATAATATATATTTTTATATTTATTATTTTTTATTTTTAATATATTATATTTTTTATATATAAAAGGGTTTTTTTCTTATAAAAAATATTTTAATTTTTAATTTTATATATATATATTTTATTTTTATATATTTAAAATATATTTTTTGATATATATTTTTTTGATTTTTTTTTAAAAATTTTTATTATATTTCATTATTATTTTTTTATATATTTTTTATATATATATATTATATAAATTAAAGCAAAATTTGATCTTTATATATATTTATATTTATTATATTTTTATATATTTATATTTTTAAAAAAAAAGATAAGTGTTTTGGTATAAACAAATAAAAAAAAAAAAAGAAAACACACACACACACCCCCACACACACACACCCCAAACCCCACACACAAAACACACCCCACCACCCACACAATTATATATAAAATTATATATATTATTTTATTTTTTTTTAATTATTTTTTTATATTTTTTAACATACAAACAC
>NW_028234410.1:14135521-14138021 GCF_977035675.1 Penaeus japonicus
CCTAAAGAGAGATCGAATCTGGAATTGGTATTTTAAATGATTTATTAATTCTCAGGATAATATATGGTGGTCCTTGTTAGTCACGTTGATCTTGCAACATAATTCGTGTGGTGTCATTAGCGCGTGGAAGGCAAGAGCAATCATGTCTTATCTGCAAATTACAGATTCTTCTGCAAAATGTCCTGCGTTGTAATATATGCGGACTGGCAACAAACCGTATTTGTAATCGATGTAGCTTTGAACACACTCACACACACAGATAGATAGATAGATAGATAGATAGAGAGAGAGAGAGAGAGAGAGAGAGAGAGAGAGAGAGAGAGAGAGAGAGAGAGAGAGAGAGAGAGAGAGAGAGAGAGAGAGAGAGAGAGAGAGAGAGAGAGAGAGAGAGAGAGAGAGAGAGAGAGAGAGAGAGAGAGAGGGGGGGGAGAGAGAGAAGAGAGAGAGAGAGAGAGAGAGAGAGAGAGAGAGAGAGAGAGAGAGAGAGAGAGAGAGAGAGAGAGAGAGAGAGAGACCGTGCACAGATGAAAGCAACGTTCAATGAAAACGCAACATATTTTGTTTTTATTCCTTTTATATTACCTTGTGCTGAAGAGAAACAGTCGGAGCTGGAATCACTTCAATTGTAAAATCTATGAATGCATTATACTATTTACGATATACTCAGTGAAAAGTAAAATCAGATCATGAGAAAAAACGTAGTACGTAGTACGAAGTACGTAGAAAATAGTAAAGGTGATTTGATTTCGATATGTAATTTACTGTGAATAAGAGAAGTAAAGATAAACAATTGTTGTTATATATCCTCTGTAGTGAAAATATATAGAGTACTTTGACTTTCTCTTCTTTTTTTCTACTTCAAATAAAGATATGACTTTACTCTGACAACATGCGTCAGTACTCTGACCTGTCTCTTGCGATATCCTTTGGTCATTAGGGCTTTCCCGTGCACGATACCTGGAGGTTGTTTGCGAGGCAAATGCTAGGCTTAAACATTTCCATTCTACAATGCATCAGCTAGGATCGTTCCCGTGGATTAACAATGTATCGTAAGCTACGCACTGGAGTTCTGAAGAAGGCAGCTTATCTCAGTAGGAATCCTTTGTTACCATTTATGTAACTCGATAGTAAGTGAGACATTGACGTTTGATTTAGGTTTCCAATAGGAAAATTAATATCATTTTTTAGTTGTTAGGTAACAAAAAAAGACCTCAACATTTTATTCCTGTTGACCTATAAAGAAGAGCTGATCTTCAAAATATTTTATTTCAGACATTTTTTCTATGTGATACAAAAATTGAATTAATATGAGCGTTGCTATAGTTCAAAGGGTAAATTCCCTCCCTCTCTCGTAGCAATTGCTTTACTCTAGATAAACTATGGGCTCCTGTGTGTAAGAATTCCCTAGATGAAATGATAATAGACCCGGGTAATAATGTAGCCGCTGAATACCGAATGGAAATGTAGGCCAACGACCTTGCGTATGTAGTCCCGTTATACAGTGACAACTGTAACCAATTCCATGTCAATGTGATCTGCCATAAACCATAGCCAGTAACATACCCTTTTGTTCATATATCAATTTGTCCTTTTATAACGGTTGAATATTACTTCGCTTACCTCCTGTTACTTTTCTCCTGCTTCTTCCTCTTCTCTTCCACACTCGACCCCACTCCTCTTTCCCAACTATAATTCTTGTCCTACTCCTCCTTCTCGCCTTACTCTTCTTCCTCTTTCTCTTCCTCATCCAATTCCTCTTTTCCCTTCTCTCTGAAGTCACATAGTTACTAAGAGGTTGACAATTTTCCGATTCCACCCACGAGGGGTAATCTTTTTCTCGAGAATTTGCAATCCACTGAACATGTTTGAGGTGCACAAATGTCTGCCTCATGTTTAAAACGCCAATTTGTACGTTTGCACTTGTCATTGTGACTTACAAGGAGATTATTCAAGAGGTTTTAGCTGTTGCGCAAATAGTATTTTGCAAAAGTATAAGCTGGTTTCTAAAGCAGATACATTAAAATCAGATATGTATCATAAAGTAGTAGCATTTTTTTTATTCATGTGTTACGCCTTATGACATTGAAACAATTAGTGTCATGTTATCACTTGGAAGGTCGTTATTGTTGCTTGGTCAGCCCACCACGTTAAAAGGATTATTCCTGTCTTTCTATGCTAATTGAATTCTAATTCAACATAGAATAAAACGTACAACTACAGTCTGCTGTGGGTCAGCTGAGTCATCTTTGAAATTATAAAAATTACATTGGATTTCAGATTATGCGACACCTTGGCCTATGGTAACTTGATACTAAGTAAATCATTATAATTTCCTTACATTGTAGAGGAGCATTACGTGACATTTATGAAGATTGGTTGGATGCTAGTGATGAATAGTTTGTTTGCTCTTATTTGAACTATTTAAGCTTATGCACGGAATTATGCACGGTATATTTATTCAGTACTTCTTAGAAAATATTCCAATATAGCACAATCTAGT
>NW_028234410.1:14163021-14170521 GCF_977035675.1 Penaeus japonicus
TTTTGAGGCGCCAAAGCTTGAGCACGCTTGATTTTAGTCAAGCTGAAGCGTGGCATCCTCTGTAAACAAATACAGTGCTTTCCTCGGTGTATCACAGTTCTCTATAGTTATTTCAAATAGAACTGAGTAACAACACACACAAATAGATACATATACTAAATGATACTATATACTATATATGATACTGCATATAGGTCATAAATCATTTTTATTCTTTAAGTAATTGCTCATGTTCAGTTAAATAGGAGGAACATATGCCAGAGTAATAAAAATAATTCGCTTTCCAAAGAGGGCTATTAATGAATAGAATAGAAACACGTTGCATGTGCCAGGACTTCACATCAGTTCGTAAAATTGTGTGATAAGCTAAATATCACCGGCCCCCTGCGCTCAGCTCCTCATAGCGTATTAAAACAATGAAGTAAGAACACACACACACATAACTTGCTCTTGTAATCACATTTCCCACAGCATAAAAATGAGTCTGCTCTCACATGTACATTCCATCCCTCATTTCGAATCCAAACTCAACAATGGAGCATCATATGTATCTCGTTTGGTCCCTGGGAAGAATGTTGGACGAATTAGACTTTTTAAAGGAACTGAAATTAGCAGCGGAGGGTGGGCGTAAGAGTGTAGATTTTATTACCCAGGCTGGAAAATATCGGGATATTCTACTGCAAATTTATAGGAGAAAACAGAGAATGAAAGTATCGGGATGCTTTTATTCATAAAAAAAATCTGACTTACGCAGAGACAGAAAAAGAAAAACAGGCAATTATTATTATTTTTTTTTTTTTCATTGGTTAGTATTAGGACTGTTGAAGGGCAATACCGTACGTAACACTGTGAAGACTTTGTATTGTACTGTTCCCTTAAAAGAGCGTATCGTGGCTCGGTTAGGGAAATCTGACTTTAACACATAATGTTAAGTTAATTGGATGATGTATAGTTCCCTTTTTCCCTTTACGTATCGGTGAGAAAGGAAAATAAAGGTCTGAATAAAAGGGATAGATAATGTTGGCCAATGAATTCACCATAAATCATGCAGTCTATGCGAATGACTCGAGTGCGTGTAGACGTTTTACAAAATAGATCCTTGAAATTGAATAAAATAAACCAAATAACCTCTTAATTCAAAGTTTAACGTCTTAAGTATATAACGATTTCCTGTATGTGCCTACATTGATGAAGTTTGATACGTAAAGTTTGTGAGTCAATATTCAACAGACGGACGATTTTAGTTCCGCTCATCTACCCACAAAAATCGTGAGTGAAATATGGAGCAAGAATCTTTTACTCAGATTGTTTATTTTCCTTTTCACTTTCGGGAAGTTGCAGGAGGGTGAAGCAGGTTGACAGCCTTGCATAATATAATGAGCATGCAATCGCGAATGAGATATTGGAGTAACATCGCCGCGACAGAGAAATGATTTATAATGCGATTTGCTGACAATAACCGCTCCGGTTCTGCCGAAGACGAAAATATTTTTGCTAAAATCACCTTTCAATCATTTTGTTATTTGTCTAAGAACTTTGCAGCTTGTTACACAGGAGAATGAATTTGGTGTAAGATTGCATTTTATTTAAATACACATGAATTTGTTCGCTCTCTTCTCTCTCTTCTATTTTCTTCGTTATTTCATTCAGAACAACGGTATATAACACTAATAATGAGTGAAATAATAAGAATAAAATCGCAATCGTTATGCTGAAATGGAATGAAAATAAAAGTATCATTACTAACGACAGTCAGAATTAGGCCCGCTGTTTAAAAAAAGCCTCAAAGTCGCGAAACTCCAACTCCTTACTTCATCCAAATATTACTCCGAACTTGTAGGAATATTCCCTAAAAACACCTCTTTTCTCCTTAAATCGCTCTTCGCAGAAAAAATCAATTAGGAGAGCTGGCGAGGTATCTTAAGGGCAGTTAGTTCCTAAGTACCCAAGATAGTCAGCTTAATGTTACTATAGTAGTAATCACGGCAGTAACGAGTCTAACGTCTCTTTAGAAAGTACATTTACGTATTTAACTTATTCTACCTCATTATATTGCTATCCCAATTACTGTATGTCTGTCTGCAAAAAAAAGTATTTAATGTGTATTTAGAACTGAAGGCCTTTACGAAATCGACCGAAATCTAGATTGCTCAAATGGCTCTCTTATTAGTTTATTCCAATGCATTCTCGTCACGTTGTTGAGAGAAAAAAATCCTATCCTCTCACATTTTTCTTTCTTTATTTATACGAAATGAGGATTTAGTCATGCCCCATTAAAAGTCCGGCAACGTTTGACAGCTGTTAAGCATATACTGAGGTCAAATACTGTAACTTCATGATTTCTCTCTTTTTTATAGCGTATTTCTTACGATTAAATCCTTTTTACTCCTTATATGAAATCAGTGACGGGCAGTAAGACGCTGATTGAATAAGGAAAGCAAAATTCATACTTGAAACGCACTAATTTTCTAACCAAACGTTTTGCTTTTCGCTTCCGTTAAGAGTACGGATTTTCTTTGACTAAGGATATTTCCTAGGAAGTTCTAGGAGTTTCTTTACACTTAAGAGAGAAAGTTGGAAATTTCCTAAGAATCTTTATGAATACCTGCCCACTCTCTCGATATTCTTAAGGCACGAAGGTATGAATGAGATTGAATAGATTTGCAGCCCAAGAGATGTTGAGGTATTTAGAGTTATATCTCCAGTAGAATTACATGTTCGGGGAAATTACACACACACACACACACACACACACACACACACACACACATATATATATATATATATATATATATATATATATATATATATATATATATATACATATATATATATTCATTTATTTATATTTATATTTATGTATATACATATTCAATATTCTTTTTTTCTGTTGTAAGAGAAGAGGAAACATAAATTCTAAGTTTTTGCAAACATTATCTCGATAAACGATATATATTCGACCACAGAAGGCGATCTATACCACATAAAGAAAGAAAGAAAGAAAAAAAATTACGATAAATAGGGAACATTTCCCAAATCCTTTGCGTTCTGCTTGTAAGTTATGGCTTTTGGATACAGATCTCTCTTTGGGTTTCAATATTCCCTTCTCTCTCTGTCTCTTTGTCTCTTTCTCTCTTCTGTTTCCCAGTCAGTCAGCCATCTATTTCCCGTCTGTCTCCAGTGGTTCGTTATTCTCTTCTTCTTTAATCTATTGGATAGACGTCTTGTCTCCGTCTGTTGGAAAGATATATTTATTGGTGTTATCCTTATTCTTGTTGTTTTGCTGTTGATGCTATCATAATTATCATCATCATTATTATTATGATGATGATACTATCATTTATTATTATAAGTCGTAGTTGTAGTAAGAAAATTATTGTTGTAGTATCATTATTGTTATTATCATCATTATCATTATTGTTATTATCACATTATTATTATCATCGCTATCATAATAAAATTCAGTTTCTTTATCATTACTATCTTTTTTTTCTGATATGAGAGATTTTATCATAATTGCAATTCATTCCTCGGGGCATGTGGTGTGAGGCAACGCTTCATGCCAGTTCCTCGTAAATTCCTCAAGCCTTCCTCAAGCGAATGATCCAGTATCCTTTATCCTGCATCTCTTCCCTCCTCCCCACGATCCACCACGCCCACGGCTCTATGTTAGTGACCCAGCCGACGGGCATAAGACGAGAGACAAATTTTGAGAGACAGACATTGCTGAAGTTCATAAATTCCTCGTTACTTATGGCTCGGGATCCGTCGCGGCGAACAGCCATGCGCGAAATTGGAAGCGAGGACTTGCCTCCAGAGCGCCGAAGGTATCTGCTTGGGATGGGGGTGGGGGGTGGGGGGGGCTAGAGCAGCGAAGCCTCGTCAAAACGGCAAATTTACTCACTGCTGAATAAAAAAAAAGAAAAAAACAACAACAACAACAACAAAAACAGGGAAGAAGAGGGAGAGAGAGAGAGAGAGAGAGAGAGAGAGGAGAGAGAGAGAGAGAGAGAGAGAGAGGAGAAAGAGAGAGAGAGGGCTCGAAAAGGAAAGAAAAACAAGACAGAAGCAGAGATAGAAAAAAATATATGAGTCAATGAGAACGTGAGAGCGAGTGAGAAATTAATGAGAGAAAGAGAATGGGATGCCATAAATCAGAGAAAAAATATGCATTAATTAGCATCCCTTTCGTCTCAACCCTTCAACAGAAATGGAAAAATGGAATGCTCCTTTGTATTTAAAGATGGACCCATGTCATAAAACGTTGTTTAAAATGTTGAATGTTGAATGCAAATACCGTATTCAGTTTTGTATCCCTATTAGAAAAAAAAAAACATTGATAATTGGTTATTCCTGTAAGAAAAGAAGAAAAAATCTTTCTCTCTCTGAATATTAAACTCCTTCCAGGTAGAAACTAAATGATTGTTCACTGTTGTTACTTTTAGAATTATCATTGATATTATTGTTGTTATTATTGTTGCTCTTGTTATTATCATTATTAATATTGTTATAATTATTTTCATTATTATCAATTGTATCATGATCATTAATATCAATATAATCACAATTTTGCTCGTTATTAGTATCGTTTTTATCATTATCATTATCATTATTATCTTTTTAGTTATTATTATGATGATCAATGTTATGATCATCATTATAATTATCACCATAATGATCATCATTATGATTATCAATTTTTATCTTTTTTAATAATTATGTTATTACTCTTATCATCCTATCCATTTTATCATTACCGTAATGATTATCATTATCGTTATCGTAGCCATATTATTATCATTATCATCCATGTTATTTCTACCATTATCGTTATTACTATTGCCATTATTATTACCGTTCATTTTTGTTATCGTAATTTTGTTCATAGTCTTCACTGTTATCATCATTATCATTATTATTGTCTTTATCATGAAGATCATTGTTATTATCCTTAATATTATCCTAACTAGTATCCTTATCCCTATCATTATTATGATTATGATTATCATCAATATCCTCACCATCCTTATCATCATCAGCATCATCCTCAGGAACAGCAGCAGCAGCTATCTGATATCATTATTAATTCCTTATTACTATTTACTATTACTATTACTATTATCCATATTACTATCACTAATCATCATTATCACCATTGTTATTATTTTCATTATCCTTTTCTTTATCATTATTATTGTTATTATTATTATCATTGGCATTATGATTATTATCATGATTACAATTATTATTATCATTATTGTTATCATTATTATAATTACAATCATTATCATCTTTTTCATTGTTAGACAGATAGATAGAAACATAGAAACACACATATGCACCCATGGAGCCATCCAATGATACCTAAGATTCTTTTCTTCTTCTTCTTTCTTCTTTCTTTCTTTTTCTCCTTTTTTATCTTCTTCTTCTTCTTCTTCTTCTTCTTCTTTTTTTTTTTCTTTCTTTCTTTTTCTCCTTTTTTTATTTACGTTTGAAGACAGACTCTATGAGTTCATCAAGTGTATATAATATCTTTTCATTCTCCCTTTGATTATTATGCTGTTGTCAAGTTGTTCCTGTTTTTCTAGGCGTTATGTATTAATTCGGAGAAACATCAACTTTTCTGAACACTTCCGCAGAATTGTTGAATAACGATTTGAGAAGACTGAAGAAAACCCTTGAAAGCCATTCACACCCTGTCAAAGGACATTGTCAACATACCCATGAGTGTCTCTGGAAGCGGGAAACTCCTATAGTTAGTCTTGGTTCGCAGTTCATCATTACCAAAGGCTTACTTCACTTTAAGCTTACCGAGGTGGAAACAAAACTCCATGCAGACAAATGACCATACTTTAATTAACACCACATTACCAAAAAAAAAAAAAAAAGAAAGAAAAAAAAAAAAATAATAATAAATAAATAAATAAAAATAACAATAAACGTTTATATGAAGGTAAGACACGTTCGTTCGACACAGTAGGTGTGGTGGTTAGAAATGAAGGGAAATTTATAAATGATGATAAACAAAAAGGAAGACTGAGACAGATGCAGAAGGAGAGAGGGGAGGAGGAGAGAGGGAGCGAGGGAGAGAGAGAGAGAGAGAGAGAGAGGGGGGGGGGGGGAGAGAGAGACTATGTAAACTATTCTTTTAAGTGAATAGGTGAATCACATGCAAAGTTTAAGAGCGAGTATATAAAAGGGACATTTTTTAATTAATTAATTTCCTTCAGATATCTTATGAAAATTCACAATTAATTTTCATTATATCGCTTTACGATGATTTAGGTGAAATTACTTATCATCCAAGATAATGACTCCATTAATTCTAGGGAGCTTTTTAATTATACGAGAGCTGTCAAGGCAATCAATAACCCAGTATTAAGAGAGGCATCAGTCAGGCAATTTCTTTGACTAAAACATATATTTTCGATGAATAGCCATATCCCGTTAAAGGATTCAAGCCCGCTCACAACCAATCCTTGTTTGAAAGGATAGTTAGACGTCTGCATCGATAATATATTGCCTTATTTCATTGCATATTGCATCAATTTACATATTACATTATTGCACACTTACCACTCCTTTCCTTTCCTCTCTTCTCCAACTACCCATCTTCTGTATTCATAATCTCCCCATCCATTGCCTTGAATATACGCCTCTCTTTTGGCATACAGAGAGGTGACGTATAGCAGAAGAAAGGTCATTAGGACGTAGGTCACACCTGGGAGAAATAACTTTCTTTCTCGATTCCCATTTCCTGAGAGTTTGCTATTCATAAGCAGCAGTGCTGAATTGTCGCTATGCTCTCTATGTCTCTGTCTGTATATAATTTGGATAGATAGATAGAAAAAGAGAGAGTGAGAGATATAGAGAAAGAGAGAGGGAGAGTTGAATAATATTTGGATATAAAAATATTTGAAGAATGAGAGAGAGAGAGATTGTATAAGATGAGTCTGATATATTCATGTGAAGTACTTTTTCGTTAAATTAAATGCCATACAGTATATCCCTTTCCAGGAAGTTTTCAATATCAACGTAGTTTTCTCTTTTACGGATTTGATTATCATTTTCAGTTAAGCACTGTAAAAGTATTACAAAGAGAGCATATGCAAACGAAATTCCCGCTCTCTCCTTCATCCGACGAATTTTGTTTGTAAAATCGTTGTACTGATAAGATATTTCCGTATGTATTCTTATTCTTTCATTGTTTATTTCTTCGATATATCAAAGAGATCTTGCATTGGTCAGGGAACTCCATCTAACTTATATATACTTCCGGTATATAGCATCATAATATCTAATGTGTCAGAGGCAATGAATTATTCACACAGTTCCTTGTACCTCATACTTATAGATCCCCTCATATGGCCATACACTGCAGGGTACTTTAAGATGCTTATAAAGCATCTTAAAGTTTTTTTGTTTTTTCTTCGTTATATGAAACCTGAAATATACATGCTTGTCAAAATATTTTGAATCTTGAAGCCTGTGAATAATATA
>NW_028234410.1:14180521-14183021 GCF_977035675.1 Penaeus japonicus
TAGATATATGTGTGTATGTATGTATATACATATACATATTCACAGACATAATGACTGAGAGTTGCATATATATAAAAGTGGATGACAATGATACAAATTATGGTACTGGTAACTTGATATATGCTGATATTCAAGATAATGATTATCATCATGTTGCTGATAACAATGATTTTATGGATGAAAATAGTAAGAAGAATGATAATGATTGAGAGAAATATAAAACCAGAATAATTCTAGCAATAATTATTGATGTAATGATAAAGATAGTGATGTGACTCATGAGGTTAGCGATGAAATATTATAAATAGGGGTGGTAATGATGATAATGATAATAACGATCATCATTTATCATCATTATTATCATTATTCCTTTTATCTTCCTTTCCATCTTCACTATTAGTGTTATCATTATAATTAGTATTAGTATTACTGTTATCATTACGAACATAAATGTTGTTACCAATATAATATCATATTGATATATAAAACATGATAGTAATGATCACGACGATAATGATGATAATGTTGACAGTCATAAGGGTAATGTTGACAATCAGAATGATAATGAAATAATTATAATCATAGTAAGGATAATAATAATAATGATAATGATGAAGATAGTAATAATGATGGTTATAAAGATACCAATAATAATGATAACAATAACTATGACAGTAATAGCAATCATGATAATAATAATAATGATAATAAGACTTAGAACGTCAATAATGATAATGATCATAATAATCATAATATCACCAATACAAGCACGAATACAACAACAATAATAATAATATACTAATATAGATAATGAAGATGAATGATTATGAAGATAACGATTGATAATTCTTGATAAAAATGATGGTCATATAAATGATATTGATAATAAAATATTGTAATAGCTAGAGCAATAATCATGAAAATGATAAAAACTTGCACTGATATCAACAAAAATATTTACAGTCAGTCTTTATAACGTCAGTCCCAGGATTATCGCACTCACATGAAATTACTTTCGACATTTATACTCGAGTTCAAAGAGGGAAAAGTAGAGTGTACTTGCGTTTATACACATTTAATCTGACAGAGCATGATATTCTGTGTAGTGATATAACACGTGTTATCTGTTACACCTACGTACATTTTTATGCAGAATGGTTAACACTCTGTAGGCCAGTTTATAAGGGTTTGAATAGGGAAATAATCATGGATAGCTGCAATTTCTTTTATTTTCTTCATAATAGGTTATTTGGTAGCCGGATTTGGACGCTATCTTGAAAAAATGGGAGCCCATTTTTTTTTTTTTTTTCGTATCTCACTTTAGGAGAAAATGTGTCGATATGTAAAATAATTTCCATGAAATTGTCTGAAAAAAGACAACAACAACAACAACAACAAAAAATCTCGTACGTTTCGCTGTTTTGACGGTAGATGTGTGAGAATGCTTTTGAGTCATATCTTAGTTATGTAATATGACATGGAAAAATATCTTGTATGCTTTATTGACATATGTTATAAACTTTTACATACAATGTAGTTTTTCATTTTGCTTCAGGGTATATGGATAAAGATAGTTAAAGAGCCATTACTTCTGTGACTCGTGAAGTGAAAGAAAAGGGTATAAAAACACTGATAGACTACAGAAGTAAATAGAAAGATGGAAAAAAAAAATCTCAGCTAAAAAGATTGAAAAAAGTTACAATGTATGAAAGAAATGTATAAAAATGTGAAGCTTTTCAAATAAGACGGCAAACCTCTCAAGGACCTACAACGCCTTTAAGGAGTACCGAATTTTCATTTTCTTCATGACCCTTTTTTGTGGAGAAAATGCATCAGAAAAAAAGTTCTAAGTGTGCGTGAAATTCTTCACCGTGTAGAGACTATTGATGTAAGGAACACTACTTTGAAAGGAGATGAGAAGAGACATGATGACTGGGGCAAAACAGTTAATACCCGTATTTGTAATGTAGTTCGTTTATTTGCTACCGGAGCAAGGTACCATTCAACATGCATGAAGAAATTCTACCAAACATCCTCTGGAAAAAGTGGTCGTCCCAAAAGTGATAAAGTTTTAGAGGTAATGAACCCGTGCTTTTACCTACCTTGAGGAGAATCGACAAGAATACCAATTTTCTTTCAGTGACATATTTGGGGGATATAAGGGTGATCTACCAACTGAGGAGACAATGAAATCTGAACCGAGGCAAAAATTAACATTGTTGGTATGAAAACAAAAATAGTAGTCTGTTCGTGACACAGATAACAAATTTTTGATTGATGCTTCGTATGAAAAACAAAGAAGTAATGACGAAGAAGCAGAGCGGCTTCATATAGAAATCCCAGATGTAAAAATAATTCCTAAATGATTTGAAATCTCTGGCACCAGAAACCCCTATGCCTTGTTAAAACTATTATAGCGAAGAATAAGAAGTATATAAAAGCAATTGGGAAAAGAAATGAACAGGTATCTCACGTGGTGTCCTTACAGCAGCCAGGTCAA
>NW_028234410.1:14205521-14213021 GCF_977035675.1 Penaeus japonicus
AATACTTCCTCCAAGCAAGGTGTAAACAGCTTCGGTGAGATGGTGTCGCCCTGCCTAACACCCTTTTTTATTGGTATTTTATTGGTTTCTGCGTGAATTTTGATATCTGTACCATCTCTCTTTATATATTCTTTAATAAACTGCAATATAGTTCCTCTACTCCTTATATACGAATTGCATCTAGTACTGCTGTTATCTGTACCGAGTTGAATACCTTTTCGTAATCTACGAATGCCATATTCGTTTGCTTTCTCCCTTATTTGAGCTAGTGTATGGATATGGTTTGTAGTTGAGAATCCGCTGCGGAACCCTGCCTGTTCCCTAGGTTATTTTGAAACTAATATCTCGGTGATGCGGGCTGTGATGATTTTTGTGAACAGTTTATATATTACTGAAAGGATAAGGATAAGCCAGAGATTTGAGGAGATGTTACGCCGGGCTTGTATGCACTGAAGCGAGCCCGCCTGTGTCAGTGTGTTCTGACTCGTGAGAGAATGTGCCAACGAGTGTTGACTCGATCTGAGCTTGGTCCTTACCCAACGCAGTGCCCAGCTACGTCAGTAACCGCCAGGTGACAGTGGATACTCATGAGTTTGGACGGGACTCGATCTGCCGACCAAGGGGATGTGAAGTCGACACGCTTTTGTCTTTTGTGTCCCCATTTTTATGTATCGAAATTATTATTGTGTTTTTCCAGGATTTTGGAGTTTTACCGATGCTTAGATATTTGTTAAAAAGATTGGCCAGTTTTATTGCCGCAATCTCTCCTGCATCTTGTATAATATCTACACTAATGCCAGCTTCTCTTGGTGTTTTTCCTCTTTTCATGCTTTTTAGTGCCTTTTTTACTTTCTCTACCGTAATGTTTGAAATGTCTCCAATTGTTGTGTTTGTCACCGTACGTGGATGATCGTTTTGTCGTGATCGAATTTGCAGTCGGGCATCCATACTGGAGCATAGAAGATGGGGAAGCAAGGAAATGGGTCTCACAAGGTGGCGTGAGGCAGGTGACCCTTGCAGACAATCTCCTGCGCTGAGCGTCACCCTTCTTATGGATACTGGGCTTACAAAACCAGTTGAAAATGGTTCTGGAAAATAATATTGACACCTTAAAATATTGCGCGCATATCTGCGCAGAAAATGCACGGGCAGTTCGTAAAGTAATTTTCGCGGGCTCTAGTTCGCACAGGTGAAAACGCGCACCTGAAGAGAAGCCCGCCACAGACAGAGGGAGACACAGAAAAACACTTGAGACAGAGAGAGGGCACGCTGGGGCTCGCCAGGACGACACGCTGTCGCCATTTTTGTTGTGTTTTAGATATTGAGTGTTATTTTTAATATTCCACTTTTGTAACGGCCTACCTTCGCCAGTGGAGTTCATCTGTGACCTGTGAGGATATGATAAGGTAAAGACAATTATATTGATTGTATATATGTACGCTGCCACTCCCGGAGTAAAACACCAGAACTCGTTGTTTTTATTTAATTTCTTCCGTTTTAGTTGTCTTATTTCTTTCTTTTAATTTATACGAGGGAAGTGCTGCCAAACAAAATCCTCTTCTACTCACGTCTACGCACACACACACACACACCCACACACACACATACACACACACACCCACACCCACACGCCCACGCACACGCCCACGCACACGCCCACGCACACGCCCACGTACACGCACACGCACACGCACACGCACACGCACACGCACACGCATGCACACGCACACACGCCTACTTGGAGACTATAATTATTTGTCTGAACTTGTGCTTATGGCAGATAATGAATTTCGAGTGTAGAACATAAATAGGGTAATAGTTCTGCTTGTATTTTTGTCAGCTTAATTAATACTCTAATTATTAGATTCCCTCTTGGCCACTTGCCTCATGCTTAAGTCGGACCACGCGCTACCACAAATGAGTCCGTTTCAAATATTTGCAGGAAAAGTACTTGATTAATATGAGCTCGGGAAATGTTAAATGAAATCTGATGAAACATCCCGTGGATTTATTATATTTAGATGTCCGGCACTGGCCTTCACAATTGAGCCAGCCGTGACAGCCTGCTCTTGGTGGCATCGGTGTTCAGTGGGTAGTTGAATTAGCCAGGAGCTATTGTTTTGTGTTGCCTTCTGACGGACCAACGCCGGCCAAAGGGAATCAAACCTTGGTGTATTATTATATCTTTATTACATATATATAGTGTTCTGTGTTCTCTTTTATTCGTGCGTGTTCTTAAGTATATAATTGTCTTGTTTATTTTTGGTAATGAAGTGTTTTCTCACATTTTAGATAAATTTTGATGATTTTTACTTTTTTTTATATTAGTTGTGCCTACGTAATGTCTTATTCTCCAGGGTGCAGGTGTTGCAACAATATTTAACATGGTGACTGATAACTTTAGGGCGTAATGTCTAAAGTGGATTGTGTTAAAGTCGGTGTAACCGCAGTATGAACAGTGTATAGTGCATAGACAACGATTTATTGACAGTTTAATTTCCTTTTAATTTACGTTAAGTGAACTTTCATGATGGTTCGAGGAAGAAAAGCTGGCACCGACACATCACATTCTGCGCCGGCCTTGGAAGGTGAGGAACGGCCGGAAGGTGCAACTGCTCTGGTAGAAGGGTTACTAGACGCGGAAATCAGCACCTATGAAGAGCTATCTGACCAGATCTCGACTCTGAAGGCACAGACCGTGGAGTGGGAGGAGCGGTATATGAGAAGAGAAGCAAAGGCAGAAGAAGAAAGGAAGACAAGTGACGAAAAAATCAGGCTCTTGGAAGCAAAAATGGAAAAAGATCGGATGAAAAGCGAAGAACAACTGAAGCTTCTAATGGAAAGAAATCGAATTTTAGAGGCGCAATCCGTACATGATCGTCAGCTTCGTGACGATGCAATGCGTCAGATGGAGGAGCAGAGTACTTTAAGGAGGCTGCGATTGAGAGAGACCGCGCAACACTTCAAGAGGTGAGGACCGCTCTTGCAATCCAAGCTGACAAGGATAGAGCTGTTGTGGCAGAGGCAAACCGTTCGCTGAGAGAAGCTCTACAATCAATCACACCAAGTATAACGCCTACACCAAGCCCAAGGCAAACACCAGTTCCTAGTGTAAGAACAAGAACGAGATTTACGGATCTACATTCTGGCGGATCTTCATCTCAAAATTGTGAGCCTGTTGATCAGCATTCAACAAGGGTTGCTGTCTACATGGAAAAGGAGCCCATTCCAAAGTTCTCAGGTGATACACCAGCATCCCAACCTCTTCGTCGTAACCAAGAGATAGAGAGATGGATACGCCAAATTGAAAATCTCTCTAATCCACGTACAGACGACACCTTCATCAGAAATGCCAGGGCATCTTGTCGCGGACCAGCAGATCTCATTATAAATAGCTCTATTTTCGACAGCATACGTGATTGGGGCAACTTCAAGACAAAACTACGCCAGAAGTTCCGAGGAACAAGCTCTACTAGTGATTTTTTCCGTCTCCTCCATGAACAACAACACCGCCTCACAAGTGGTCAAGCCCCTTTAGACTTTTATATTACCCTTGAAGGGGCAGTTTATCAAGGTGTTCGAGACTACCCTACTGCAGTTGGGGATCCAGATGAGCTGATTAAGAGGCTCTTTTTGCAAGGTCTTCCAGGCTGGTTAAGGGAGATGTGTGCCATGTCGGAAAATGCTCCCCTGCAACAACTGGTGGACACGACCCAGCGGGTATGGAATGCACGTGTGGGCATCCGGGCAGGGGAAGAAGGGCCAACTCGTCTATTCCCTTCATCTGCAAGATCTGGGAGTAGAGTAGCAGGAATTGATGTACCTTCCCAGGATAACGTTTCACGATCTTTTGGACTTGTACCACGACGACCATCTCGGCAAGCAGATAAATTTAGGAAAGCAACTGCTCGTACGTGTTGGGCGTGCCGTCAGGAAGGGCATTTCCGGAGAGAATGTCCCTTTCTCAACATCCCGAGCGGAATGGGGCCTGCTGCACACGGAGAAGGGCCATACCCTAGGGGGCAGGGTCCCAGAGTGCAGTTCAATGAGCAACAACCAAATAACCGGACATAAATGGCCTTGTGGACGACCAACTGTTGCAATGAACATAGAGGGGAAATCAATACGAACCTTCATTGACACAGGGAGTCAGGTAACCTTATTGAGAAAGGAAGCTGTTGCACATCTTTCACCCCGTAGGACTTTTATTGCAGCTCGAGGTCTTAGAGGAGTCTCGGGGAAAGAGCTTCCTGTGGTTGAAGAGTTGGATATTGAGATTTGGATAAAATCTGGGAAACGATTAATTCATAGGGTTATTGTTGTTGATAATGTATCCTTTCCAGGTGATCTTCTTGTCGGAGTTGATCTGTTGCGCAGAATGAATTATAAGATCATACATGATGCCTCTACTCAGGAAGCGTATCTTCATCTCGATAATGCCGTTTATCCATTGCAGTATGAGAAGGGTGAATCATTGCAACTCGTATCATTTTTGCAAGCAAATGTGCATCCCCCTTTTGTTCGTTTGTCCCCCACTCGCACGACGGTTTGTCCAGCTCATACTGGTATGTATGTTAATTGTCACCTATCTCCCCATTTACGTGGGAAATCGGTTTTGATATCCAGCTGCACTACTGCACTGGACGTACCCCGAACCTTCGTGGTTCCAAGGGATGCTAAATGTTCAGTTTTTGTTGTGAATTTGTCTTCTAAACCTGTTACATTGCGTAATGGGTCCCATTTTTGTATAGCAGAGGAGGTTCAACTTTTCAATGCTGATGGTGCTAAAGAAAATATTACTATTTCAGAAAGAGCTGCTGTTGATTTGGATGATCGGAATGAAGTTGCTGATTTTGTGTGGGAAGAGGACGAGTTTGATAGAGAGCATGGTCTTCAGCTGGCAGATAACTCGCAGGTAGATGATGAATTGTGTTCTTTGTTGCCCGAGAGTGATACTGTGGGAAAAATTGATGCTGCTTTAGAAGCAAGTGCAATGGCGGAATTAGCACTAGTTGAAGCAGACAGTGAGGATGTTGTTGCTGGACCATCGCTGGGCCATCTTAACTCGAAGAAACGTGACCAGTTAAGGGCAGTGCTAGCTAAGTTTCCATCTCTCTTCTCAGGGGATAAGACACAAGTAGGCTTAGTTCCTGGTGTAACTCATAAGATCATGACGAAAGATACAAATCCAATATGCACTAGGCAGTGGCGTCTACCAGAGTCAGCTAAACAAAAGATCCGTAAAGAATGTGATGACATGATTAAAGCTGGCATTATTGAACCATCAACATCTCCATGGCTATCTCCTGTAGTGTTAGTCAAAAAGAAAGATGGACCTTGCGTTTCTGCGTGGATTACCGTAACTTAAATGCAGTGACTATTGCTGATACATATCCTCTTCCGAGGATTGAATGAGCTTGTGGATGAGCTCAGAGACACTCAGGTCTTTTCCCTTCTTGATAGCGGGGGGGGGTGGTCGTTCTGCATACTGGTCAGTGGCTGTAGATCCTTCTGATAAGCCTAAAACTGCTTTCAGCGACGCTACCGTCTTTTTCAGTTTCGCCGAATGCCGTTTGGGCTTTCCACAGCACCAACAACATTCCAACGCACTATGAATATAGTACTTTCCCCAGTTCTTGGCAGGCACACACTTGCGTATTAAGATGATGTTGTAGTATACAGCCCTGATTTCACATCACACCTTATACAGCTTGAGGAAAAGCTAAGAGAACTTCATAATGCTGGTTTCAAGCTTAACATATCAAAAATGCGAGTTTGCAGTGGCAGGAGTTTTCGATTCCTTGGATTTAAAAGTGACCTCCTGAAGGTATATTGCCAGACCCTGAATAGGTACGTAGCATTGTGAACATTGCCACTCCGCGAAATGCAAAGGGCGTGCGCCGTTTTCTTGGCGCTACCGGTTTTCTTTCGGAAACTTATACCTAACTCTGCTGCTATAGCAGCACCATTGACGCAGCTTACTCAGGAAAGATCAACCATTCAGTTGGGTACTCGTGAGCAGGAAGCATTTCCAGTCTTTAAAGGGTAAGCTAGCCTCTGCGCCTATATTACAGAAACCTCGTTTTAACGATCCCTTTGAGGTACATACAGATGCGTCGCAAACAGCTATTGGTGCTTGTTTAATGCAGAGGGACGCTGATGGAATCCTGCTGCAGTTGCATACTTTTCCCGCTAAAACTTCGGGGGGCAAAACACCTATTCTGCAACAGATGCCGAAGCTCTGGCTGTGGTAGAAGGAGTAAGGGCATTTGATCCCTTACATTTATGGTAGACAATTTATCGTCTATACTGATCATCGCCCATTGGTTTATGTTTTTTACGAGAAGACAAAAAGTCCTCGTATGTCACGCTGGGCATATGAGCTCTCCCATTAAACCAATTTTTTAAAAAAAAAGATCGTCTATAAGCAGGAATCCAACACAAAGTACCTGATATGTTTATCTCGTGCTATAGGGCAAGTCGATCTTGGCCGATGTTGAACCCGATTTGCAATGCGGGAGGAACAAATTAAAGACCCCATTTCTCTTTAGAAATTATTGAGTATCTTGAGGAAAGGAGTGTGCCTAAGAAGAAGCTACCTTTAGCTTTAAGGAATTTTCTTTGCAGAATGGCGTTCTTTATCACATTCGTGAGTTACCTGACATGTTAGTGCATCAGTTGGTATTCCACGTTCATTACGTAACAGCTCCTTGGAAACTTGCACATAACAGTGCATTTGCTTCCCATCCTGGTATATTTAGGACCTATCAAAATAGTTAAGGGACCTATTTTATTTTCCTAACATGTTGCGAGATGTTTAAAAAGTTATGTTACTTTCATGTGCAACATGTCAGCGAAGAAAGGTACTCCACATAGGCCCCTTTGGCTGCTGCCCCAGAGGTATCGGCTCCATTTGTCAGAAAGTGTAGCTGATCTTGTGGATTGTGGCCAGTCGAATGGTGGATATAGGTATATTCCTTGTTTTGATTGACCATCTAACAACCGGGTATTTTTTACAGTTGATTCCGGTCCCTTCCAAGAAGCAGAGGTGATTGCCGAAGCTTATATTAATGACTTTCTAACAATTTTGGTCCGCCACGGCTCCTACAGACGGATGGTGGGTGTGAGTTTACTAATAGATTATTTACTCAGGTATGTGATATGTCAAAACTAAGACTCATCTTACCCATTGCATGTCACCCACAAGCTAATGGTATGGTTGAAAGATCTAATAAGGTGGTGAAAGAGGCATTAAGCGACTCTAACTGAACGACATCCTTTAGAGTGGCATCAGTATGTCCCTCAGGTCCGGCTAGCATTGAATACTGCATTTCATATAGCTCGGTAGGTGACCAGCCACTGTATCTCCTTATGGGGGTCATAATGGTCATTTCCCCTGTAGGTCTTTCAAATAATGTGACGGTTTGCATCCGGATGCCGCGAAAGAGGTTTTCATGATGCTTTACAGGAAGCGCGATTAATGTTGCAGTTGAAACCTCG
>NW_028234410.1:14273021-14275521 GCF_977035675.1 Penaeus japonicus
TATACATATATAAATATATATAAATATAATATATATAATATAATATACATATATATGAGATAGATAGATAGATACATACAAAATATATACATATATAAATACATATATATAATACAATAATCCATAATCATATATATATTATATATACATATAATAATAATATATATATACAATATAACAATAAATATAGATATATCTATATATATATATATATTAATAAATAATATAGCCTGAGTATATAAATATAAATCTAAATATATTAAAATATAAATTTAATGCTTCACAATGCAACCACACCAGACGCCCAACGTTTAGGTTCAACTATAATACCATCTCCAAATTTTGGCCAGATATATGTATAAACACCTCCGCCTACTGTAATCTGTAAATATGTATGTATATTGTATAGTATGTGTGTTATAGTGTATATTATTATACTACTTTATATGGTGATTATTATATGTTTACATGTATGTATAATTATAATACTTAAATAATATAAGCATGGGACAACATTAATAAATTCATGCATGTGTGTGCAAACGCGTGACGCTGATGTTATGTCTGATGCATGCATACGGGCGTAGACAAACCTTGGAAATATTGTGCAATAATTGCTTATTTTTGTATATAAAGGCGTCTATCGCTGTACATTCTGCATGTTATATATAGTAACGAATATAAGTGCGGGCACGGGACGCGCATAAACAAGCAAACAATCATTGTTGCGTAGGCCCTGCACTATATAAACAAATGCCCATTCTCACATGAGTAGACTCGGAAGTCCTAATAATCGTGTTACAAAGATCTCCTAATAACATGCGAGAACTAACTCAAAAGTGTTCTTCGGAGATTAATGGTACCTCCGGACTAAAACTACTTTCCCCCCCAACCGGCACAAGGCCGACTGTGGGGTACCCAGGCCACACACACACTCTAAATATGATTTCCCATCAAGACAACTCCCCCTCATTCCCCGGAAGCGAAGAGCCCCTGTCACGGCGGCGATTCCAGGTCGCTCCGGAGCAGAGGGAGCTAAAATCCTCACGGGAAACCCAGGCCCGCCTACAAGATGAACTTATGCACATACAATTTAAGACCCTGAGAAACAGAATCTGATCTTCTGACACTGCTTGAGGAACTTTCCATTTATTAAATGATATTGTAGGACTTTCTAAGTTAGAACTAGGCAAGGGGGAAGCAAATTACGAAATGATGGGCACTTATTATACTGCGAGGGTAACCCTTGGAAATAGCAAACAAGAAATCAATAGGTTTCTTATTCACAAGCACTTGAAAAGAATGTTAGGGAATTCTAATAGTGTGAGCGAAAGAGTATTCTGTAATACTGAAACTAAACAACAGATATAGCCTAAAAATTATCCAAGTGTACGCTCCTACCAGCAGTCATAGTGATGAAGATAGAGAGCTTCTATGAAGATGTGCAAGCAGCTACGAAAGCAAAACCCATTTAGATATACCGTGATTTATGGATTTAATCCATAGATAGGAATAAGGCAAGATGGAGAAATATCGTTGAAACATGGAATAGAGCACCAAAAAGAGCAAAGATTGATAGAATTCTTCGCCGAAGCTCGATCTCTTAAAATTAGAATACATTCTTCGAAAAGAGAACCGGAAAATGACATGAGAAATCACCATCCGGCATTAAAACGATTGACTTCATACTCCACCAATAGGCGTGGTCATCGTACAGACGTAAACCGTTATCATAATAAAGTAAATCAGGTAGCGACGGCATAACTGTCTGTCAAGTAAGTTAATACAGCTAAAGAAGACGAAACAAGCTCATACAAAGCCTCCTCGATAATCTAACCAACATCAAGACTAGGGCGACGGAATTCAGGTATCAACATCCCGAAACAAATACTCAGCTCTCGAAGAAAATCTTGACATAGACCAAAAATGAAACGACCAATTTCAGTGAGATATTAATGGAAGCTGCACTTTGAAATAGGGGTAGCGAAAAAGAAAGTTCAGTAAACTTTCGGTAGAGACCGAAAAGAGCTCATGAAACACGTAGGAAATGATAAATAACATCAATCAAAGACAAGAAGAATCAACAGAGCTACTAAGACCGATAACCAAGAAGAAAGAGAGGATGACCAAATTTAACATACGTAAAAATAAACGAAGCTCGCTTCCGCACCAGCCTTATGCAACAAAGAGAGCTCGATAGGGAAAAACCAAATTATGCAGTAAAGAAACCCAACGGAGAAGGCGACATACAATAAAAAATTGAAATTATCAAAGTAAAGATAGAAGACTTCTAAATCGCAATCTATACCAATCAAACGATCCAACCCACATACGAGACAAACACAACAATTAGTAGATGTTCCAAACATCACGGTAGATGAAGTAATTAGGGCACTAAAAAGCAGAAAAGAGGAAAAACACCAAGCAAGACGCATCAGTGTAGAGATCTTATTCAAGACGCAGGAGAAGATTGCGAGTAAAGCTGGCGCCAGTCTTTATA
>NW_028234410.1:14310521-14313021 GCF_977035675.1 Penaeus japonicus
CTTTTTTTTTTTCTTTATTGTACCGGAGCCGCTTTAGACTTTCCTTAATCGTCGAAAATATATATATATATTCTTCTCTCAATTTCAAAGTCGAGATTCAAAAGAAGCAAAAAAGGGACATATTACAACCATCAGAGGCGCGACGTCGCCCTTCGAGCTAAATGTTACTAGCTGTTGAACCTCCTGTAGCCTCCGTTGCTCGGCAGGTCGTCCTCGAAGCCGGGGGTCGATGACGTCACGTTGTGGGTGTTCCAGACGCCGCCCGTGACGTCAGTGGGGGTGATCCCGCCGTTCATGCCTCCGTTCACGCCGCCGTTCACGCCGCCGTTCATCCCTGAAGTGATGTTGCCGTTCAGGCTGCCGTTGGGGGTCTCGGCGATCTGCGAGAGAAAGAAAGAGAGCGAGTGACGCGGAGGCTGCCAGGTGGGCGGGTTGGCGGGTTGGCGGGTTGGCCGGTTGTAATTCCTGGCTATTCTTACTCAGAGAAAACGTTCAAACTCTAACTGACTTGAGAACCATGCTACGTGTATATATATACAATTAGAGACACAGGATGCACATGATATCACACATACATACACACACATACAAACAAACAAACAAACACAAACACACGCGCGCGCACGCAAACATATACACACATGCAAACACACAAACACACACGAGCGCATGTGCACGTAAACACACACACACAAAGAAAAAAATACTCGCGCGCACGTAAACCCACAACATAAACAAAAAGACACAAAACCACACGCACGCGCATACAAACTCAAACACACACAAACATATTTGCACGCAAATACACACATATTACCTCTTCTTCTATTAATTCTTTCTAATTTCCTTTACCTTATATAAATATAAAAATATGCACAATAGACCCCTTACCTGCACTGTATCTCCATTTTGTTCCCGAATGTAAGACGGGTTTTCGAAGGAGATTCCCCCGTTGGACGCCGACTTGGTGAAGAGCAGCTTGTTCTTGCGTGCCCAAAAGATGCCCAGGACCATAAACACGCAGAGCAGCACCACCGCGATCACGACCCCCACTGCCACGGCGACACTCGAACCTGCGCGGGAACGACATACATATACATATATAAAGATAAATAGATGGATAGATAAACAGATACACATCAATATATATATATATATAATATATATATATATATATATATATATAAATATATATATTTATATATATATACACATACATGTGTGTGTGTGTGTTTGTGTATATATATGTATATAAATATATATATATATATATATATATATATATATATATATATATATATATATATATATATATATATGTATATATGCATATATATATGTATATATACATATAAATATATGTATATGTATATATATATATATATATATATATATATATATATACATATATATATAAATATATATTTATTTATATATATGTGTGTGTGTGTGTGTGTAATTGTTATGAACTCATATGATGTAAAACTGAAAAAAATCCCTACATTAAGACGCAACACTCCACAACGTGATTGGGAAACACCAGTAAAAGATGCATCTTGTCTGACGAAAAGAAATACAATTATGGACTCGTGCATCTCGCAACGGACGCCGATTTTCTTCCCTTTCTTTTCTTCATTCCAAGACCATTTTTCTAACAGTGTAATTTAAGCTCGAGACACCTGATTACTCCAACCATGCCACAAGTCTCCGAAGAAAAGTTTAATCATTACGCAAATTGCTTCTGTGAATCAGTAAGAGAAAAAAAAAAAATCTTTCCGTTTTATTTCGTTTTTTTCAGCGAAGGGAAGCCCTATATTGAACAGAATATACTATATTTTAAAATACAGTCGCATAAAGTATAGGATTTCCATATAAATAAAAAATAATGTAAGCAAGTATCTAAAGATATGTAATTACGTACCAAGTAAAAATGTAATCATCAAATAAAACAGACATTAAACAAGCAAATGTAAAAAAAGAAAAAAATCAGTAAACTGACATATTGTAAGGGTGGGTTAGACATGAGATCAACTGTTGAAGAGTAACGTATGAAAGGTTTGCGAAAAAGGGAAATGAGGAGAAAAAGGAAAAGGAATGAAGGGCCGATGCAAGGGGAGACTATGGATGGAGTTGAGGGATTAAAGGATATGTATGAAAAGAATTAGGGGAAGACAGAGGGTGGGAGGCAGGGAGAAAGAGCGAGCAACAGAGAGGATGAGAGAGGGGGGGAGGGAGGAGGGGAGAGAGGGAAAGAAGGAGGGAAGGAGAGAGAGAGAAAGAGAGAGAGAGAGAGAGAGAGAGAGAGAGAGAGAGAGAGAGAGAGAGAGAGAGAGAGAGAGAGAGAGAGAGAGAGAGAGAGAGAGAGAGAAGGAGAAAGAGAGAGAGAGAGAGGGAGGGAGAATGAGAGAGAGAAGCCGATCATTAGTGGTTGTCAATCAGCGTGAAGTGCGACCCTTATTGTACAAGGAGAGGAGCGCGACAGCTGACTGGCCCGTGCGAG
>NW_028234410.1:14323021-14325521 GCF_977035675.1 Penaeus japonicus
TGTTTGGGGTGTGTGTGTGTTGTGTGTGTGTGTGTTGTGGTGTGTGTAGTGTGTTGTGTGGTGTGTGTGTGTGTGTGTGAGTTTTGTGTTCAGTGTGTGTGTGAGAGTGTGCGTGTGGTGCGGTGCGTGTTTTCATAGCATGTATGTCGTGTGTGTGAGTGTGTGTGTAGTGTGTGTGTGTGGTGAGTGGTGTGTAAGTGTGTGTGTTGTGTGTGTGTGTGTTTGTAAATTGTGCCTGTTTGTGTTTGTGTGCGAGCGATGTGTATTTCTTTGTGTGTTAGACTTTGTAGCTAATCCACTTCATGTTACAGTTTTCCCTACATCCGTTAAATTCCTTATCACGATCCCCATTTAACCTTGTCCCGCCCTCATTAAAGCAGGCGGAATATTCAAGAGGCGCCCCCACTGTTAAGCGAGGCACAGGTGAGGTTCCATTGGCCCACGGCTCGCCCGCGACACCACCATCCAAGCACTACAGTGTCCGGGAGACGAGAATCCCTTCTGCAAACAGCAAACTGCGGTGTGGAATTTTCCCGGATCCCATCCTGCGGGGGGAGGAAAAAGGAAACGCAATGCTTTATAGGCGAGAGGGGGGAGAAAGGTGGGCGGGGACAGGGCCCGGGGGGGGGGGACACACGTAACCTAATCGCAGTAAGGGTAGGTTTGTTTGCATGGGATTTGCATACCATGAGCTCATTGTACCCATTATTGTATTTCGGAGTTATTTTTCTTGACTGTCGTGGGGGATGAGGACTCGAGAGGACTAATTCGTTGGCTTCGAAATTGAAGGGTTATTAGCCTCGGCTCGGAGGAAAGGAGAAAACGTGAGAAGTGGCTTAATGGTGGAGCTAATGGCGATGATAGCAATGATAATGATAGCAATAATAATAATAGTAACAAGAAGAAGAAGAAGATTAGTGATAACAATAGCAATGATAATAATAAGGATGAAATAATAACAATAATATTGATAATAATAATAATAATAATAATAACAATATCAATAATAATAATGATAACAATAATAATGATAATAATACTAATAATAACAATAATAGTAATAATAATAATAATGATACTAATAATAATGATAACAATAATTTCAGTAATCATAAAAAACAATTATCATCATCATCATTATCATTCAATAATATTGATAACAACAATGATAATAATGATAATAATTAACCGGACAACCCACAATATTGAGTGATGATTAATAATGATAAGCTATGATAATAATGACTAATGATATAATAATAGTCATAATAATAATAATACAAATAAACAATAAAAATAATGGAACAATAACTTATTTTCCAACTCCTTTAAATTTCCACTATTTTCATCCATTCATTCTTGCCTACAGTAATATTTATCTATTCCTCCACAATACAACAGTTAAATAGCGCAGTTGACCACTTCTGGGATCACAATGAGAATACTAATGGATGTGTCTAATTTACCTACACTTGACGGCCTTGTTTTTTATAATCAAACTTTCCCAAAAGTGCTCCCTAGAAGAAATGCTGAATATAGACACACCGTACTCGTTATATCAACTGAGGTTCTTCTCTCGCTCTTGCCATCTCCCTGAATCCCTTTGTCTCTCTCTCCGCCCTCTCTTCTCTCTCCTCACTCCATCTCTCTCTCTCTCTCTCTCTCTCTCTCTCTCTCTCTCTCTCTCTCTCTCTCTCTCTCTATCTATCTATCTATCTATCTATCTCTCTCTCTCTCTCATTCTAGCTCTTACTTTTCTCCATTTCCGCAACATTTTTGACACCTTTTTATGAAAATAAAAACCAGCGTAAATAGAGGGATTGCCTCTCTCACCTGCAGCACACTTCATGAGTTTTCCGAAGTCGGGAATGCACTCCTCCCGGTTCATGACACGGTCGAAGTCAAGCTCGTCGAAAGAAAGACATGGCCCGTCCAATGCAGTTTGTGAGTTGTCAGACACATTGGCTCCACCCGACAGCCACTCGCGAGACTTCGAACTTCGATCTGGATTGAAGATTCAGGGCCTTCGCCTAACCTCCAAGCTGCGTGGAGTGTCGGGGAAGAGGTTTTGTTAGGGTTAGTGGTTATTATTTCTTTTACACAGGGGGGGATTGTTATTTTTCTTTTTTAAAGATGTGTGCTTGCTGCTTTTTTAACGAGGAGGATGGCAACCTATTTTTCCTTGTAAAGGGTGAGTGGTGGATATAATTTTTTCATAAAAAGGGCTTGTTTTTTTAAATTTTTATCCTTCTCATCATCTTCTTCTTTAACGTGGAGACTACTATAAAACTTTTAGAAGGTTGATCAATTAGAGTGTTTTTTTGAATTGAAGTTTTCCTATATTAAAATATGATTGATTATTTTCCTGTCTATATATAAAAACCAAAATGAGAATACAACAACAAACACAGATATATATATAATTTATATATATATATATAAATATATAATATTATAATATATATATATTATATACTAAAATATATATATATCAATAAAA
>NW_028234410.1:14333021-14338021 GCF_977035675.1 Penaeus japonicus
GTTCAGTGAGATCACGAAGATGTTGTAGAGTTTGCCGGTCGTGAGGTTGGTCAGTGTCACCGCTGTGTCCGTTACGTTGATTGTCTGCGAGGAGCAGGAAGGAAGGGGTCACTCACAAACCCTTTGAATTGCCCGATCGCTCTTGGAAATACGTTACAGAAACAGCGATGCCACCTCTTGTATACGCAAGAGGTTTAGTTATACTCACGTTATTCAGGTTAAAGATGACCTTGGAGGCGGAGTGCTTGTCCACACTCTGGTACTGGATCTGGTAGGCGTCCACCGTCACGTTCTCTTCTCTCTCCAGGAACTTGGGCCATCGTTCCCCCCCTCTCTCTCTCTCTCTCTCTCTCTCTCTCTCTCTCTATAGCTTCTCTCTCCTTTCCTCTCTCTCTCCTCTCTCTCTGTCTCTTCTCCTCTGGGCTCGCTCTCTCTCCCTCTCGCTCTCGCTCTCGCTCTCGCTCTCTCACTTTCTCTCTCTCCCTCACTCTCTCTCTCTTCTCTCGGGCTCTCTCCTCTCTCTCTCCTCTCTCTCTCCTCCTCTCTCTCTCCTCTCTTCTGCGCTCTCGCTCGTCGCTCTCATCGCTCTCCTCCTCTCCTCTCTCTCTCTCTCTCTCTCTCTCTCTCTCTCTCTCTCTCTCTCTCTCTCTCTCTCTCTCTCTCAGCTCCTCTCCTTTCTCTTCTCTCTCTCTCTCTCTCTCTCTCTCTCTCGCTCTCCCTCATCGTTCCTCTCTCTCTCTCTCTCTCTCTCTCTCTCTCTCTCTCTCTCTCTCTCTCTCTCTCTCTCTCTCTCTCTCTCTCTCTCTCTCTCTCTCTCTCTCTTTCTCTCTCTCACTCTCACTCACTTACTCACTCACTCACACTCTATTTTCTAATAATCATGTATCATAATGAACCAAGCTCGCTGAGTACAAGGGATGAATATCTTTTTCCTATTTCTTATTTTTTCTGATCAATATGCCCGGAGAGACACCGGGCCGCCGCCACGCCTCCTCGTCGCATCAGGTGACGGAGAGTGACAGGGCGGCCCTCAGCGACTCTCGCCGTCGCCCGCATGTCAATAGTGTTGTGAAGGATTACAGGAGAGGAAGGAAGGCGGCGGGCGTAATGATGCAAATGGTGATAACAATGATGACGTAGCAACAGATATGAGAAGCATGTTGCTGGTGATGTTGATGTTAATGATGATGATGGGGATGATGTTGATGATGTTGATGTTGGTGTTGATGTGATGTGATGTGATGTGATGTGATGTGATGTGATGTGATGTGATGTGATGTGATGTGGTGTGGTGTGGTGTGGTGTGATGTGATGTGATGTGATGTTCATGTTCATGTTCATGTTCATGTTCATGTTTATGTTTATGTTTATGTTTATGTTTATGTTTATGTTTATGTTTATGTTTATGTTCATGTTAATGTGAATGTGAATGTTAATGTTAATGTTAATGTTAATGTGATGTGATGTGATATCGATGTTGATGTTGATGTTGGTATTGATGTTGATGTTGATGATAATAATGATAATGATGATCATGAATAACACAGCTCTAACACCACCATCGCCGCACCCACCTTCCTCGAGGCACATCATGATGTTTCCGATGTAGGGCATGCAGAGCGCGGGCGTGGCGCGGTCGGACGTGAAGGAGCCGGAGCACATGCTGAGGCAAGAAGCGGGGACGCCTCGCCTCTTGCAGCAGGGCCGGTGGTTGCGGCCGCCCACTCCGCAGCGCAGCAGGCTGGTCAGCTCGCCGGCGCAGATGGAGGCCAAGGCGCGCACGTGCGTCATGCGGGCGTTGTAGTCGCAAAGCGGCATGCAACCGGGACTGATGTTGACGTTCTTGCAGCACTTGGTGATGTTGTAGGTGTTGTCCTCCAGGCGCTGCTCCTTCTGGATCGACGGCGTCCGGAACAGCACTCGCTCGGACGAATCGCTCGTGCCGTACGTGTTGACCGCCTGCACGTACACTTCGTACTGGGTCTCGGGGCAAAGGTGCTCCAGCACGTACGGCGGACTGTCCGTGTACACGCCGCGGTACGCCAGCTCAATGTTGTCCATGAACCTGGAAGAAGAGAAGACTTAGCAGATCCTGTTACTACACGAACTGCCAGTGGATTGCTTACTCTCAGGATACAAGCGTGTGTGTGTGTGTGTGTGTGTGTGTGTGTGTGTGTGTGTGTGTGTGTGTGTGTGTGTGTGTGTGTGTGTGTGTGTGTGTGTGTGTGTGTGTGTGTGTGTGTGTGTGTGTGGGTGTGTGAGGCTGTGTATCTGTACAGTATATACCTTTTCTAAAGGAATATCCATCATGATTTAATACCTGCGTTAACTAAGCCACTTCCCGCCCTGAACGTCCTCATACTACTCTGGCCCCGCGCTTACCAGTCGCTCTTGCAGCCGCGGCCCGCTTGAATGGGTCGGAAGAATGCGTGGTAGGCGCTGATCGAGTCGGCGTGGATCTCCGAAGGGCGCCAGTGCAGCAGCGCAAATGTCGGCTTGATGTTGGTCACGCTGATGCTTGTGGGCACGCCGGGAAGCACGTTGTAGCCCTTCATGAGGCAGCTCCGGTAGTCCGTGAAGTAGTCGACGCACCTAGGACACGCGAAAAGGGGTTATTCTAGGGTCAGCAGAGAATCAGCTCTTGTCATCACCCATTTCGAAAGCGGCAACTTATTTATAGTCTATCTTGTTTGATTCCTATTTTCCAATATGGACATACGTACACACAGACACATCTATAGCGTACATGCACACACAGAAACACACACACAAAAAAATCCACACACAGACACAGAAACGAACACAAGAAATAACAATCGAAATATTAAACCCAAAGCCCTTCCCTCGACGTTCACTCTCAGATCGAGCTCCCGGCATAACGAGACGGAAACTCACTTGAAATACTTGTAGTCGATTTTGGTGACGTTTCCCGAGCAGAGTTCGACGCACAGGGGAGGCAGGCCTCTCTCCAGGCAGCAGTCGGAGTGGTCGACGTCGTTGGCCAGGCAAGAGAAGGTCTCGGCTGCCCAGGGAGCGCACACGATCATGTCAGGCTCGGTGATGTATCTGGTGTTCGGGTCACACAAGTTCTTGATGCATCTGTTGCAAAGAGGGCGGGAAGGGAGGCGGAGTGAGTGTTTGTGGGATGTAGTTTTATTTTTTCTTTTGTCATGAATTTCAATTACGATTTTCAGGCTTGGGTGGAATGCATGTTTAATCCATATGTTATTTCCATCTCGTGCAAGGAGTGTTATCGTGTACCGTTTGCAAAATAGAGGTGAGAGGATAGTTCAGAGACTTTAGTTCGGAAATCACTAATTAGCAACTCATCCCCCTACATATCTCTGGATATTTGAATTGAGTAAATACATACGTTTTGTTATGGATATATTATATATGATTAGATTGTATGTGACTTATGTAAATACCACATCAAACATTTTCGTATTCTTGATTTTTTTTTCTTATATGTAAAAAATGCGATTGATATTCGATTTTCTACTCCAGGCCGATTTACAAAAGTATTGAAAAAAAAAAATAATCCACATTAATTATTGTTCATCTAGATGATGAATAAAATCTTGCTAATTTCATATTTCACATTAAAACTCAAAATATATATAAATATTACAATAATAGTAAGCAAATGACAGAAATCATACAAGTGTCAGCTGTCAACAAAAATGGATTGTTATACATAAATATAAATATCTATTTCGTTTGAAACAATTCATCGTATCGGTACTTTTTTTTCTTTTTTTTGTCAATTAGGAGGTTGTAGTCTTAATTCAGATATTCAGAACTGGGTAAGACATGCAATCAATTATTTTTTTCTGATTTGTTGACATCCTCGTGAAGACCACAATATATATTCTATTCACATAATTTTCTTTCTCATGATTTTACTTCCTCAGGAACCAATACAAAGTTTCTTTCAATTTTTGAGGCCCGAAAAAATAAACACAATATCTTAATTTAGGAATCGGACACTTCGTTGGCGGGAAAAAAATAGCTGACTGCCTTGATCTGAATTCCTTTCCATTTCTTACTAATTAAGAGGAACAGAATAACGAATTATTATATCGTTTCTCTTTGCAAATATGCTACTATGATTTAATTAATATTATAGCATAATAGCATTTAAGGAAGAGAAACAAACAAAAAAGTTCTATATGACTAACTGGCATCTTACAGTATTCCGTACGTTTCGAAAATCGAAACCTCTCTTCACTTGTTTTGCAGACTGTACCATACACTTTCCCTCATGGGCTCCATTTCCAAATATAATTTTTGATGATAAAATATTTTTTGAATCAAATCTGATCGACATAAACAAATATTCAGATCCCCCCCCCTCTATCCCAATACACAAACAAAGTGAAACAGGTAGCACTACTGCCAATGAACTCTGTAGTAACTTTGAAAGTTGCTTATGCCATGAAGTCAAGAATATGAATAAAATATGTTTTTGATACTCCCCTCAAAATCTAATAAAAATACGCAAAAACTTCACCAAACAGCTATACCAAGTAATGCGAATATCGACCTGACTGACATCACTTAACTCCTATTTTTACAAGATTCAAATTCTGTGGATAGATTATACCAGTTTTCAACTACCTTTGACACACACAAATAACATCCTCCCGTTTCCTTACCTGTAATGCTTGACGCCTTTGTCATTGCAGCATCCAATGATATCAGGCAATTCGGGATTAACGATTTCCGTTTTGTTGGACTCTTCAGCCTTCGTGAGGGCACGGAGGGTATAGGGCACGAGCGAGGACCCGTGACGGTTCTGGGAGATGACGGACACTTCGTACCAGGTCAGCGGGGATAGGTTCCTCACCATGACCTCGGTGCGGTTGGCCGAGACCTGTGCCGAGGGGGAGAAGGTCAAATGGGGTTAACACGGCGTATGATTTTGCATTGCTATTTTGCCGCACCGTCGTATGCTTAAATACATCGTGGGATCCATTCGCTAAGGCACAAGATTATCT
>NW_028234410.1:14365521-14368021 GCF_977035675.1 Penaeus japonicus
GGGATAGGGAAAGTAGAGAGTGAGGGAGAGGAAGAGAAGAGTGAGAAGAGGAGGAAGGGAGTGAGAAGAGGGAGAGGGAGAAGGGGAGGAGGATGGAAAAAAACGAGAGGGAGAGAAATAAGGAGAGTAGAGAATGAGGGAGAGGAAGAAGAAAGAGAGGAGGAAGGAAAAGGGAGAAGGAGAGGAGGACGGAAGGAGGAGAGACTAGGAAAGTGAGGGAGATAGAGATAGAAAGATAGAACGAGAAGAATTATGAGAGGTAGCAGGAGAGACGAATAGAGATAAACATGTAGAGAGAGATGGCCGAACAAGGGTATGGATCCATGACTGTGCAAATAGACAATTGATCAAAATGCAGCTGCAAAAATCTGCTTAAGAATTTTACGCTCACACCGATACATCGAGCCTCCTTTGCCCTGTGATTTACAACTCGGTTTCTCGTTCTGAGTCCCTTCCTTCCTCCTTTTCCCGCGTGTATCTTATTGAATGTAAATGTTGCTATTATCCTTGCAATATTCTTTCCTTTTATCCTCCCTCTCTCTATCATCCCCTCCTCTTCCCTACCCTTCTGCGTCCCCCATCCCTCCCCTCTCGTCCCTCCGGCATCACGTCCCTCCCTAACCCTTGTTTCTCAACTCCCTCCTTCCCTCCGTACCCTCTCGCTCTCGCATCATTTCCCTCCTCCTCTCCCCTTTCCCTTCCTCCCCTCTCATCCCTCCTACACCACTTCCCTTCTTAACCCTTACTCCCCCTCTCTCTCCTCCTTTTCATTCTTCTATACGACTTCCACTTTAACTCTTCTCCCGTCCGTCCTTACCTCCGCCCACCCTCCTCCTCCCATTTTCATTCCTCCCTCTCATCCTCTACATCACTTCCCTCTCACTTTCCTCCCTATTCCTTTCCCTTACTTCCCTTCCCCTTCCCTTCTCCCCCTCCTCCCCCTTCCCCTTCCCCCTTTTCCCCTCCCCCTCCCCCCTCCTCCCCTGTCAGGCAGTATGAGGCGATGCCCGGTAGCCGGCCACGACTCGATGATGTGTTGTTTGCTCAGGACGGGGAGGTTATGCGAAGGAGGACTCCAGGAGGGTCGGACTCGAAGCAAAGAGCGGATGAGAGGAAAGGAAATGATGGGGAGGGAAAGCGGGAGATTGGAGAGGAGGGGGGGGGAAGCGGGAGAGAGGGGAGGGGGAAGGGGAAGCGGGAGAGAGGGGAGGGGGAAGGGGAAGCGGGAGAAAGGAGATGATGGAGAGGGAGGGGAAACGGGAGAGAGGAGATGATGGAGAGGGAGGGGAAGAAGGAGAAAGGAGAGGAGTGGAGGGGGAGGGGAAGAGGGAGAAAGGAGAGGAGTGGAGGGGGAGGGGAAGAGGGAGAAAGGAGAGGGATGGAAGGGGAGGGATGGAGGGGGAAAAAGAAGGGATAGAGAAAAAGAAATAAAAGATAAGGGCAGGAATAGAGTGATTGAGAAAGGAGAGGGTGGATGGACTAGGAGATGGAGGGGAGAATGAAGAGGGAGAAAGGAGAAGGATGGAGGGGGAAGGGAAGAGGGAGAAAGGAGAGGGATGGATAGGGAGGAGAGAGAAGAGTGAGGGGGCGGGAGAGAGGAGCGGGGGAAGGGGTAGATAGGAGAGGTAGGGAAGGAGAGAGGAAGTGGGGGAGGGGGTAGGGAGGGGGGAGGGAGCGGGAGAAAAGAGAAAGAAACATGAGAGGAAAGAGAAGAAGTGGGAGGAAGAGAAGGGGGTAGCGATAGCAAGTAGAGTGGGGAGAGAGGAGGGGAGAAGAGCGAGAAGGGAGAGGAGGCGTAGGGATCCTTCGAGATGCGGCGGTAAGATAAATGCTGTTTTATCATCGGTCTCTCACTCGCGCCTTTTCCTTCTGGCCTTCTATGCTTCTTTTTTCTGTTGCTCTGTCTATCTCTACTTCTTTTTACTTTTTTTTCTCTCTATTTCTCGGCGATACCCCCCCCCCCACCCCCCCCACCCCCACCCACCCACCACCACCTCCAAATCTCTCTCTCTCTCTTCTTTTCTCTCTCTCACTCTTTCTTTCTCTTTATCTCTCTCTCTCTTCTCTTCTCTCTCTATCTCTCTTCTCTTTTATTATCTATTATCTATCTATATATCTGTCTAATCGCAAAATCTCTCACTCTCCCTAACATCAGTCAGTCCCTTGCTCTCTCTCACTCTCAGCTCGCGGTCTACTCTCTAACTCTCTCTAAATCTCTCACCTCTCTCTCTCCTCTCTATCTATCATCGTATATATCTTATCTCTCTCTCTCTCTCTCTCTCTCTCTCTCTCTCTCTCTCTCTCTCTCTCTCTCTCTCTCTCTCTCTCTCTCTCTCTCTCTCTTTCCCTTCCCTCTCTTTCTCTCACTCGCTTTTTATTCCATTATTTTCCTTCCCTTTGAGACCAAGCACATCTCGGTGCAAAACATGTTATTTACGCATCCTCATTCCATCTGGGTGTGCTTCTTAGGGCTTTCGGAGAGAGCCTAGTCTTCTTGGCA
>NW_028234410.1:14373021-14378021 GCF_977035675.1 Penaeus japonicus
TATGTCTATTTCTCTTTCTCTTTTTACTCTCTCTCTCTCTCTCTCTCTCTCTCTGTATGCATGTATACATACATACATACATATATATTATATATATATATATATATATATATATATATATATATATAGAGATATATATATATATATTATATATTATATATATATGTGTGTGTGTGTGTGTGTGTGTATATATTATATATTATATATATATATATATATATATTATATATATATATATATACATATAGATAGATAGATATATGCATACATACATACATACATACATACATACATACATACATACATACATACATAAATATATATGTATGTATATATATATATATATATATATATATATATATATATATATATACATAAATAAATATATATATATATATATATATATATATATACATATATATATAGACAGTCATATGTTCAATGTTTACGTATGACACTGAGATCCCATTATATTTTTTCCCGCCTCCCATTTCCTACCAGTCGCAGGGCAAACAGTCGATCTGTATATCTTAAGGAACGAGACTTTCGCCCATACCTGCCCTGAGACTCTGTCCTTCCTCTTCAGATTTCCCAAGGGCTCAGGGCTGGCCTCTGCTCCCTAATGGATAAAAAAAAAATCCTTCCCTTTCTTAATCCCTTAATTCAACATGTCTTTACGCCTTCAGTGTTTCTTCAACATAAAAAATATCATTCATTATTCATCCTTCCAGTCACAACATCTACTGTTAGAGACTGTATCCTCGGTGAATGTTCTCTGGGTCTTCATTTTAGGCATGGCCTTTTGTTGTTCTTTTATTCTTTTTTTCTTCTTATCTTTCATATCATCGTGTTTTCCTTCCTTGCTGTGGCCTTGTTTATTCATTTATTCCATGATAGTAACCACAGTAATGGTAACGGTAATGATAACGATAATACTAGTAAGGAAATTCATAACCATAACAACAATAAAATGTGAAAAAATCTCGACATAACTGATGTACAGCTTCCTTCAGTAGATATATCTCTACCTGGCCCCCTTATCTGTTATGAGATTAAGAAAGCCAAACAAAGCGACCACCAAGAGAAGATAGTGATCGCAATGTTTAAACGAATGTTGGTCTGTGGGTCATTGGTCTCATAACGTATAGCATTCAGTGATAAACAGGGAAAATAATAAATGAATTATAAAAAAAAAAACGTAATTTAATAGCTATATATCAATACATGAAATAAGTGAAAAAAAAACAATGATTACCAGGCCAGATGCTGACCCCTTCACAGTACTTCCAACAGGGTCGTGAGAGTACCATATGAAACCAGATTGGGTCGCGATGAAAAAAGTTAAAAAAAAGTTTGAAGAACATTTAACTACAAAACTACAGCTGGGCTAGATTATTATTAGATCCAGGCACTGCCACGGCAAATATTCCATAAGAAAAAATCACCAGGAGAGAGAGAGCGTGTAAGAAAGCGAGAGAGAAAGAGAGAGAGAGTGAAAGAAAGCAAAGGAGAGAGAAAGAGAGAGGGGGGGAGAGAGAGATAGAAAGAAAGGAAGAAAGAGAAAGAGAGAGAGAGAGAGAGAGAGAGAGAGAGAGAGAGAGAGAGAGAGAGAGAGAGAGAGAGAGAGAGAGAGAGAGAGAGAGAGAGAGAGAGAGAGAGGAGAGAGAGAGAGAGAGAGAGAGAGAGAGAGAGAGAGAGAGAGAGAGAGAGAGAGAGAGAGAGAGAGAGAGAGAGAGATATGCAGAAGACGAGAGAGCCCAGCTTCAAATATATTAGTCTGCCACAAAAATGAAGTGTATAAATACCCTTCCGGTCCCTTCTAAAACAAAACTCGCATAATAGTGCATCACAACAGCAGTAGTAATAGCAAAATAATAAGTAGTAACAATAAAATAATTATATCATTTCATTCTTGTCCGGTGAGTAACCTACACATACATATGCATCACAAAAATTTCGTTAACTTTTTGAGAGTTCCTTGTAAGATAACCAACCAATAAATCAATAAACATGACCTAAAGCTATCACAAGGTATTGACAACAAATAAGTAAACGTGATCTAAGATCATCTTCCTCTTTATGATAACAATATTGTCAGCCATCTCCGCCCACCCCGAAAGCAATCCATTCCACGTGGAAATCGCACCCCTTTAAGTGCCCCCCCCCCCCCGCGCCCTCCCCCGCCCTCCCCCGCCCTCCACCGCACACACTCGTCGCAAAATGCACGCGACGCAAAAATTTAAAACTTTATCATTCATCATTTCCCCGAAAGTGATGAGCGAATGCCCCGCTGCACGCACGCTCATTTGTGCCTTGATTTTATTAATGGGAGAGATAGAGGTAGTGAGAGAAAGAGAGAGATGGGGAGGGGGAGTACGAGAGGGAGGGGGAAGAGAGAGAGGGAAAGGGAGGAGAGAGACAAAAAGGAAGAAGAGAGAGAGAGAGAGAGAGAGAGAGAGAGAGAGAGAGAGAGAGAGAGAGAGAGGGGGGGGGGTAGCGAAATGCAAGCATGCACGTGTCGGGCCCGCTCACCAAACGAGCCCCTCTGCGCACCCGGAGAGCCACCAGGAGGCGCAGGAGGCCGTCCATCAGGGCTAAACAGCCTGGGGAGGAAGTTCGCCTCAGCGCCCCAGCGCCTCAGCGGCCGCGAGGGAAATGTCCTTTCGGGCTCGACGTCTTCGGCATCTCCCCGTAAGCTCATAGCTCGGACGCCACACACGCCCGCGCGGACATGGGAGGAAACAGTTTTGCGGCAGAGTGAATGTCTTCCTAAAGAGATGAAGGGATCAAAAAGCTTTCTGGGATATCAGGGGAATGGAAGGCCGCGTTTCTGGGGACATACAGAAGCGCGCGCGCATGTGTGTGTGTGTGTGTGTGTGTGTGTGTGTGTGTGTGTGTGTGTGTGTGTGTGTGTGTGTGTGTGTGTGTGTGTGTGTGTGTGTGTGTGTGTGTGTGTGTGTGTGTGTGTGTGTGTGTGTGTGTGTGTGTGTGTGTGTGTGTGTGTAAATGTTTCTAGTTACCATGATGATAGTGACAGAAAACCTGTCCTACACCCCGAAGAGCGGCCAGCTCCCGGCAGCTCCTTGGGGTGTTCCATGTCCCCCCCGTCTCAGCCTTTCATTCCGCCCTCGGTTCATCCACCAGGTCTTCTCTCTCCCTGCCTTTCCCTCCCCTCCCATCCATCCCTTCCATCCTCCATCCTCCCGCCGCGCCCAGTCAGCGGAGCGTGTGCCTCGCAGGGTCGCACTTCGTCATCACTCATGAAGTCGAGGCAAAGTTATAAATGTGCTGCTCTTGCGGGCCGGAGCATCCGCTGGGGCGCCGCGTTGTGGGGGAAAGGTATTTGGTCCCTTTCTGCCATCTGTACTCTCTCTGTTTGCCTGTTTCTGACTGCCTATCTATCTATCTATCTATCTATCTATCTATCTATCTATCTATCTATCTATCTATCTATCTATCTATCTATCTCATTCTCCTTTTCTCCTGCCGTCTCCGCCTGCCTCTTCCACCCTTTCTCTTCTCCTCCTCCTTTCCTCAATCTCTTCCCTCTTCATCCTCCCAAAAAAAGAAAAGAAAAACAGAAGGGAATAATCTTCACCCAAAACGATAATCTGCGACATCTGTCCTCACGCAGCGCGAGTCACTCAGTCCCCCTTCTCATCTCGCTTTCTTATGGGACAAACAAAGTAATGAAAGTCAAATGTTCTCCCTTGTCGAGGTGACGATGGCTCTCACCCGACCACACAACACCCCTCCCCCTCCCTCCCTCCCGCCCTCCCTCCCCTCCAGGCAAGGAGGGGCTTAAGCCAGCTTTGTCTTTGTCTTCGGGAGATTAGCGGAGTGTGCAGTCAGCGGGTCACGAACTGCTGTCGCTTGGATCCCTAAGAGGACCTTCGCTCCTGTACTTTTCTTCGGGATTTGAGTGACAAGAGGAGAGTCAATTAGCAAGTGAGATGGCGTCACCACCACTCTTGTTCTTCTCATTAGTATTGTTCTTCTTTTCCATCTTCATCGCCAGAATATTTTGTTTTGTTTTTTACTTTTTTTCTTGTTAAATGTGTTGTCAGTATGGTGGTTATTATTTCTACCACATATTGGTACTGACACACGCGCACACACATGCACTCATACACTTAAAAATACAAACACATACACACACAGAGAAACAAACACACAAATACGCAAACAAACATGTTTATGTGGTTCTTTTTCGTCATCCTTTGCTTCTCCCTTTTCCAACATCCTTTTACTTCGTTCGAAACTTTTTGGGGCCACACAGCAGTGCATTTTTTTCACTAACCCCCTAAAAAAACAAGAGAGAAAACTCAACCCTTTTTGTTTTGTATTCGAAACGAGTGGCATTTTTCTCCCTCTCTTTTTTTTTCTTCTTCTTCTTTTTTGGCTTGTTTGTTGTAGTTTTTTTGTGTTAATTTTTCCCTCCATGCAACTTTTGGCAGAGGAAAGATAGTGGTGTAATTATTACAATGCCAACACTTTTTTTTCACTGCGCCAACCCAATCTGTGCACCTGTTCTAGACATTAGAGTTTAAATCGTAAATCAGATTTTTAATTTTTCACGTTATATGAACCAACGAATTTCATGAACCATATGATACACATCGCAGAGAAAGAATGAAAAAGCAAAAACAAAGTAGTCTCACCATGAATGATAATAATGTATGTTAATGTCTTTGTTATTATAAGAACTAAAAATCGCACGAGGCAGAAAAAATATATAGATGGAAAAAATGGAGAAAGCAAACTAGATGGAGGAAGAAAAAGATGTTATGACGTATTTTGTTAACAGAAAGCGTGAATCCAGAAGCTAATCAACAAAGTTGCGTCACTTTACTTTGTAACTCGTTTTGCAACAAGAATAGCAGCTGATTCATTCCTGTCTACATTTTGCATAAGTTTACATAAACATGACACGAAAAATACTGACGTGAAAGAAGGGAAACAGGACAAAGGGAAAGAACAACATGTCACACAGAAATAAC
>NW_028234410.1:14383021-14385521 GCF_977035675.1 Penaeus japonicus
GTGCTGTAGTTGAGTTTAATTTGTATTCTACTGGGAATGACCCTCTTCATTTTTTTTTCTTTCTTTCTTTTGTGAGATGTGGAAGATATTTTAATCTAAGTGTCTACCTAGGGTTTGCTTTTCCTTTCGTTTTTTCCTAAAATATAATAACGTTTCGCCTGACGGGGGGAAGAGCCTCTTAAATGCACAATTTTAGACATGAGATATAGAATACGTATTTCCATAACTCGTTTTTTGATGATGTAGTAACATTCCTTCTATAAGAAAGCTTCTCTTAAATAAACGTTTTCCGAAGGAGTGTTTGTATATTACATCGTGTTATAAGTGGAGAGCAAAGTTCATAGATCTCTAGTGTAACCGATGTAAATACACCCAAAGCTCCGTTAACTCCTTCCTTTACTGTGTACACAATCGTACAAGTGGAAAATATACACGGAGATCAGAGAGTACATCGTAAACGCAGCCTCGGCCATAGATTCTTTAGCTGCATTTGGGAGTTCACTGAATAAACACAAAGACGAACACGCGAGGCAGAAAATCGAAATGTTAAGGACGAACGATAGACAAGGGAGGAGAGTTTTATCGGACATTCATAGGGATAAGTAATATGTCGACGACCAAAAGTAGGAGCGAGATTTTTTTTTTTTTTTAGTGGGGGGGGGGGCTGCGATGCGCCTCCGTTTGGAAAATAAACGACAATCAAAAGCATCGGAATAATTAACATCGATATTTTTTTTTCAAAGTCTTTAAAGTCTTATTTAGCTCGTGTATTTGCGGCTTAACCCAAATCGTGTTATATACTGATTTCATAATTGATGATTCTATGCGATGATTTGATCGAATTAGTAAATCATGCCTATTTTCTCTTTCTTTCTTTCTTTTTTTAATTTTGTATGTGGTACTCTACAGCGTCGTGTGTGTGCGTGTGTGTGTGTGTGTGTGTGTGTGTGTGTGTGTGTGTGTGTGTGTGTGTGTGTGTGTGTGTGTGTGTGTGTGTGTGTGTGTGTGCGTGCGTGCGTGCGTGTGTGTGTGTGTGTGTGTGTGTGTGTGTGTGTGTGTGTGTGTGTGTGCGTGCGTGCGTGCGTGTGTGTGTGTGTGTGTGTATGTGTGTGTAAATGCCTTCGGATTCGCGTCCGTGTCCACCCTTTTCTCGTCTGAACTGCCTCCACACAGGAGAGAAGTCTCTCTGGCTGTCCCCGAAACTCCCTTGTCTTCCTCCGCCTCTTCGTCATCGTCGCAGAATAAAGTCAGACTCGCGGTTCTCGTCTCCTTGCCGCTCACGTCCGCCTCTAACGATCGTGAATTCTGCCAGAAAATCGCGCCGCCTGCTCGTCTCTTCAAAGTTGGGGGGAGGGGAGGGGAGGGGGGTGTCATCAGAGGAGTAATTAAAGTGCGGTGTGATCATGTACGCAAGAACACGTAAGGGTACATATCGCGTGCGCAAATAGGTATCAAGGCAAATATTTAAGGAACACACATTTACGTCTAACTCTGTGATTTCAAACAGTTCTTCATGGTATTGAATCTATAATAAAAGGCTGTGCCAAAGAGAGAGAAAGAAAACGTGCAATAATGAATCGTGAGTGGGTTTAACAGACATTTATTACCCATTTGTTGTGTGTGTTTCATGTGCGTTGTTTTAAATTCACACATCAAATAAAAACAATTAATAACAGATTCTTAAGTAAAACAGGAAACATAACATGAAAATAATAACGAAAATGGAACTACAATTACATCAATATAAATGTAATTAGGATAAATAAAAAAGTGCAAAACAAATTCCCCAAATAATGTCATGACAGCGAACATTTTTACCGCAATTTCCGCCTACTTTGCATATTCCCCTGTTCATCAGCGCAGCGCCGCGAGGACCTGACTCACCTTCAGAAGACTGGAGGACCAGCAGACACGCCACCAGGAAGAGCAGAAGGCCTGGAAGGGCGTTCTCCAGTCGGCCCATCCTGAACCTAGAAGAAAGAAGGAAAGATAAAAATGTTACGGTTGAAGAATTCATGTCAGGGGAAATAATAGAGTGAAATATATGTTGTATATACACTGCTTTGTTTTTTTGTTTTTTTTTCGGAGATGATCTATTCTCATTAAGAATTCTTATTCAATTGATATATGTTTAAGGTTACGTCAGCATTCTATTATAACTACATTAGTGTTTACAGTTATCTTTACTCATTTCTTTTGTATCAATGTCATCTACAGGGCCTCATACTCCGCCTCTACCTTAACCCTTTTATTACCTACAATTTCTTGCAGGCTCTTTGTATGCGCCATCCCAAGCCTTTTTTATCCAAAGGTATTATATTTTCATACACCTTGCTTTTATCTACCGGGTCGATGCAGCGAGCCTTTGATCTGATCGAGCAGGGTACAACATCCTTTGTCTTGAGATTTATTTTGTTGTTCTTCGGGAAATGTTTTAATGGTTTCTCCTTGTTGTTACGCGAGGCGATTCACGGGTGAATTTCCTCCGTGCCAAGAGGAT
>NW_028234410.1:14405521-14408021 GCF_977035675.1 Penaeus japonicus
TTCTTTTTTTTTTTCTCTCTCTCTCTTTCAGTTCCAGTTTTGATGATGTTGTCGTCTCTCGCCTATTTGATTAATTTTAATTCGATTAGCAAGGCTCATTTGATGGATATATATACATTCATAAGTGTTATCATCACTTCCCTGAACAGCCATGATGAAGGGCCGCCTCTTCACCCCCACCTCCTCGCCGACGCACCCGCTGTCCCCTGAGCCTTAACCCCTGGAGTGCGAATTCCCCCCAAGCGTTCTTCTGGCTTCTCAGTTGCTTTATCCGCAGCATTTAACGCCAGCTTTGGGTTATTCCCCTTTCTTGTTTTTGTCATTAACATCCCGTTGGTGCCCAGTGACTGGAAACCGGACTTTATACGCTTGTTAATCGAGGAAAGGGCGAGGGAGAGGGGTGCATTGCACAGCATGAGGCGGAGGAAGCGAGATCAACAATAAGGAGAGTTGAGGGAGAGGGCGGAGCTTAGGGACAGATTCAAAGGGAGAAAGGTGGAAGAAAAAAATGGGAAGGGAAAGGACAAGGGAGAATTTAATGGAAAGAATTAGACGAGAGGAGATAGTGGGGGAGGGGAATGATCGAACAAGAGTAGGTAAGAAATGACAAAAACAGAGAACGAAAATAAAAAGGAAAACGGATAAGAAAATAATATTACATAAATAAAGAAATCAATAAATGCAGGGGGGAATGCAAAAAAAAATTAAATAAGCAAATAAATAAATAAAAGACGAAAATAAGAACAGACAGAAAACAAGAAAAGAAATCCTTTTCGATAAATATTTATAGACTCTCTTTACTATCCAACCATTCAAATATTTGAAAGCGAAAATAATGAATATAAAGAAAAGATCTTATACGTTACCTTGTAAGGGCGGTGTTACGTTGAATATAGTATCAAACTTTGTCCTTATTTCATCATCTGGCTATTCACACCTGGAAGAGTTGCAACACACCATTAGTATGAATTTCATTATAAGAAAATGTTAAGTTAAAAATCAAAGTTCACACCAGGCAGAATGACATTATTATATGAGGTTTACAAAAAATGGATTAAAATGTTTTACAAAATCTGTAGAGGATACATACAACAGCTTTCAATTCATTTAATAGTTTAGTTTTTCTTGTCAACTGAAGACGAATGCCAGATAAGAGATGGTGTCACTGTTATATGAAGGCCAGCCGCGCCCACGAGACAAAGGGCGAGAGTGAAAACAATAGTGAGAAAGACGGAGTGTGAGAGTAAGAGTGAGAAAGAGAGAGAAAGAGAAAGAGGGAGAGAGAGAAAAAGAGAGAGAGAGACAGAGAGAGACAGAGAGAGAGAGAAAGAGAAAGAGAGAGAGAGAGAGTGGGTGGGGCATTGATTTCTGATGATATGCAAGAACTTTTAATATCAGAAATTGGTACATCGCTATCAGAATGAATGCATATATACATAAATTACATAGACTCACACACACACACACACACACACACACACACACACACACACACACACACACACACACACACACAAACACAAACACACAAACACAATCTCCACCCCCACCCCATTCCTCCATCCCTATTTCTCTTCCTTCCTTCCTTCCCCTTAAATACAGTCCCTCCATCCCTCCTATATATACCCCCCACCTCCTTTCCTCCTGCCCCAACTCATTCAGAAGGTCACCCACCCACCCGTCCCCCTCTTTTTACGCCTCCAACCTCACTAATGGGGGAATGGGGAGGGCAATAAGGACAATAATCAACCACCTCACGCCGCTGGATGTGATATAATAAGCCTATAATGCGGTAGCTCTGCCTGGCGGTGGGAACGGCGTCATGGTCTTATTTTTTCTCTCCTTTCGTGTTCATAAAGCAGGGACAAAAATTACGATTAAAGATAAATTGTCTGGAGGCTGATGTTGCGCTGGGGAGGGAGGGAATGAGTGGGGGGGGGTGAGGGGGAAGAGGAGGGAAGGAGGGATAATGAGGTAAGGGTGGGGTTAGGAGAGGAAAAGAGGAGGAAGGAGTGGGGAGAAGGAAGGAGAGGGAAGGAGGGAGAATGAAAGGGAATAAGGGTGATTGAGGGGGAAGTAGAGGGAAGGAAGGGGAAGGATAAAGAAGGAGACGGAAGGAGGGAGAATGTGAGGGAATAAGAATAAATAAAGGGGAAGGAGTGAGAATGAGAGGGAATGTGAAGGAAAGAAGGAGAAGGAGAAGGTGAGGGAAGGGGGAAGAGTGAGAGGGAATGAGGGAGATTGAGATGGAATGAGGGAGAAGGAGATGGAAGGAGGAAGAAGGAGAGGGAAGGAGTGATAAGGATAGGGACAGCTGCTTATGGTATGAGAACACTTCGTTACTATAAATAAAAATGTGATTTTTAAAAATAACTTTAAGATATCTTATATATCAAAATACTTTTAAAGAATATATTCGGAGAAACAAATAACTTGTAGAATAATAAGCAAGCAAAAGACTCCCCTTCGAATTCTCTGTCATGGTTGACGAGTCTTTAAA
>NW_028234410.1:14420521-14430521 GCF_977035675.1 Penaeus japonicus
AAAAAAAAGAGTAAGAGAAAGAGAGAAGTCAGAGCAGTCAGACACAACAGACATACATGCAAACAGACAATAAAAAGGAGCGAAAGAAACCTTACGAGCGCGGCCAAAGCTCCGCGCCTCCGTGCCTTCGTGCGAGCGTGTATCTCATATCTCCGGAGCGAACCGACTTCAAAAAGAATCACTCCTGAGTATTACCTTTTTCATCAACATGCAAACTTGGACGAACATATGAGCGTCCTCTTGAACTTTTAATTAGATGTCTCTGAGCATATTACAGATGAAAATATTTAATCGAGCTATCACATGCACACACACACACACACACACACACACACACACACACACACACACACACACACACACACACACACACACACACACACACACACACACGAGTAAACAAATGAATAACGTATTCATGAACCGACTTTCCTGTATAAAGTTTAAAAATGTGTTCCATCTTAATCATATATGAACAGTTGATCAAGGAGCAAAGTATATACATACAAGCAGTCATATTCCTTGGTCTGACATGTCTACAAGTAATCACGGAGAAGTGAGGCATGGATATGTGTAAATACAGGTTTGTATTTGATAGATAGATAGTTAAAGGAAGGGAGGGAGGGAGGATGAAAACATGATGAGACGGAGCGGGAGAGAGAGAGAGAGAGAGCGGGGGAGACGAGCGGGAGGGGATTAAGGGACTGAGAGGGAGTGGGAGAGGAGAGGGAAAACAAAGTGAGGAAAAAGAAGGAAAGAATGAAAAACATGATAATAGACAGAGAGAGAGTGTGTAATATGCGTTCTTTCCCAACCACAAACGACCCGGTTCGACCTCGCATTTCCCTGGAGTCAATGTCAAGCTTAACTGCAGCTTTCCTACATGACAAGGGGAATAATGGACCCGCAATAACGGGGTCGGGAATGTAAACAGATCAATCATAATTAAAGGACAAAAGCAACAAGACTATTGTCGTCTAAATGGGAAGTGTATCAATGATGGAAAGGGAGTTGGTGTATATGTGGATGCCTTTTTTATGTTATTTCGTATTTTCGTATTTTGTTTACAGGCGGTTTGCGTCAGTCAGAGATCAGGCAATTGTAATGGGACTGTTATTAGAATCGTAAGATATAGTGATAGCTGTCAGCTCAATGATAGAAGTTTTGCCTTTTATACTATGAATTTCAGTCTTCTTTATTACAATGATTTACACTGAGTACCAAGGTGATGTAAATGAACAGTGCCTGAGAAATACACAAACATATTTTTCCGACCACTTGCACCACTACCCTTGCACTCATACTTTCCCCCTTTGCTGTGTGGCTGCACGGAGCTCTGTACCTCCATTCATGAACTGGGAACGAGCCACTTCACGGACTACAAGTTCTACTTTAGCATCTGAACTTGCACAGATGCCATTCATTCGCTGTTGTCTAACATTCACCCTCGGAGCGCTTGCTTGGAAATTCATATCTAACCATTCGCGAGCCGAGCTGTACTCCAACGGCGCGCAACACACAGCATCATCCTCATTCAATATTGTCCCTCATCGCTGTCGTAACCAGGTTAGTTGAACTGCAATGCCTTCATGACCTCATCGCTGCTATTACAATGCCTTCATGACCTAATCGCTGCTTTTAATGCCCGGTTACTTAACGAGGCCAGAGGCTGATACCAGTGAGGAAAACTAAGGGCCTTCTTCGGCAACATCAAAAGCACTTTTGAGTGTTATCTATTCTGCGGTTTCCCCGCGGACTTTCCGCGCTTATTCAGCAATAACTGGCAGCCGGCGTCAACTTTGCCGCAATGCATCTGTCTACCCAGTACCACAAAATTGCCAGCCTCTGCCCACTGTGATCCGCATCGCATCTTCTCCTCTTCAGGGCCTCGTACCCTTAAAGCCTCTCCGCCCATAACCCCCTCGCCTAAAACTAGGTATTATTTGCTCTTGACGAGCAATATAGCACCACACACTCAAAGCAAACATTTTTCATAAACTTTCAATTTTCGTGCAAACAGTTGTGTTGCGGCGCTCGGGAAATTCTAAAGCATCCAAACCCCGTCTGCAATTACCGCCAAGAGAGCTGCAGCCTCCGCCGGGGTGTCTCATGAGAGGAACAGGCTGGACGAAGACCGGTAGGGTTCAACTGCGATCAGGAACGCCAGGTAACGACACTAACAATTCTGCCAATACCCTTGCGAGTAAACACAAGGGAGGGGGATTTGTGGCAGGCAGTTTATGCGCAGAGGAGTAAGTATTAGCTCGCGGCCCGTATGGCGTCGCGAGGGAAGGTATTTTAGAGCACCGAACAACCCTTTTTTGTCTGGTATGACCCAGAAACCTCCCCCGCCCACCAACCTTTTCGTCAGGTATCGACCGCCCACCAACAACCGCCACAATCTCCCGCACTCGCTGCGACCATCCACTACGCTCATATCTCCCCTACTCCACACATTCCAACTTTCGTCGTTTTAATCACTCTTATCGACAGACATAATCGCCACCAAAAAGATCAATATCTAACGCTTTGCCCCCCAGACCTTTTCGCCGGCCGGGGACGAAATTAATTATTTTGACAACTCAAAAAAATCTCCATGGTCCACTCCCTTCCCCTTTGCCCTCTAAGCTCTCCACTGGTCCACTCCCTTCCCCTTTGCCCTCTAAGCCCTCCACTGGTCCACTCCCTTCCCCTTTGCCCCTAAGCCCTCCACTGGTCCACTCCCTTCCCCTTTGCCCCTAAGCCCTCCACTGGTCCACTCCCTTCCCCTTTGCCCCTGAGCCCTCCACTGGTCCACTCCCCTCCCCTTTGCCCTCTAAGAAGCCCTCCACTGGTCCACTCCCTTCCCCTTTGCCCCTCAGCCCTCCACTGGTCCTCCCCCCTCCCCTTTGCCCCTAAGCCCTCCACTGGTCCACTCCCTTCCCCTTTGCCCCTAAGCCCTCCACTGGTCCACTCCCTTCCCCTTTGCCCCTGAGCCCTCCACTGGTCCACTCCCCTCCCCTTTGCCCTCTAAGCCCTCCACTGGTCCACTCCCTTCCCCTTTGCCCTCTAAGCCCTCCACTGGTCCACTCCCTTCCCCTTTGCCCCTAAGCCCTCCACTGGTCCACTCCCTTCCCCTTTGCCCTCTAAGCCCTCCACTGGTCCACTCCCTTCCCCTTTGCCCTCTAAGCCCTCCACTGGTCCACTCCCTTCCCCTTTGCCCCTAAGCCCTCCACTGGTCCACTCCCTTCCCCTTTGCCCCCTAAGCCCTCCACTGGTCCACTCCCTTCCCCTTTGCCCCTAAGCCCTCCACTGGTCCACTCCCTTCCCCTTTGCCCCCTAAGCCCTCCACTGGTCCACTCCCTTCCCCTTTGCCCCTAAGCCCTCCACTGGTCCACTCCCTTCCCCTTTGCCCTCTAAGCCCTCCACTGGTCCACTCCCTTCCCCTTTGCCCTCTAAGCCCTCCACTGGTCCACTCCCTTCCCCTTTGCCCTCTAAGCCCTCCACTGGTCCACTCCCTTCCCCTTTGCCCTCTAAGCCCTCCACTGGTCCACTCCCTTCCCCTTTGCCCCTAAGCCCTCCACTGGTCCACTCCCTTCCCCTTTGCCCCTAAGCCCTCCACCGGTCCACTCCCTTCCCCTTTCCCCCTAAGCCCTCCACTGGTCCGCTCCCTTCCCCTTTGCCCCTAAGCCCTCCACTGGTCCACTCCCTTCCCCTTTGCCCCTAAGCCCTCCACTGGTCCACTCCCTTCCCCTTTGCCCCTAAGCCCTCCACTGGTCCACTCCCTTCCCCTTTGCCCCTAAGCCCTTCACCTGGTCACCCCCTTTCCCCTTGCCCCTAAGCCCTCCACTGGTCCACTCCCTTCCCCTTTGCCCCTAAGCCCTCCACTGGTCCACTCCCTTCCCCTTTGCCCTCTAAGCCCTCCACTGGTCCACTCCCTTCCCCTTAGCCCTCTAAGCCCTCCACTGGTCCACTCCCTTCCCCTTAGCCCCTAAGCCCTCCCCTGTTCCACTTCCTTCCCCCTTCCCCCTCCCCCCTCCCCTGCTCCCCTCCCTTCCCCTTTGCCCCTGAGCCCTCCCCTGGTCCCCTCCCCTCCCCTTTGCCCTCTAAGCCCTCCACTGGTCCACTCCCTTCCCCTTTGCCCCCTGAGCCCTCCACTGGTCCCTCCCCTTCCCCTTTGCCCCTAAGCCCTCCACTGGTCCACTCCCTTCCCCTTTGCCCTCTAAGCCCTCCACTGGTCCACTCCCTTCCCCTTTGCCCCTCAGCCCTCCCCTCGTCCTCCCCCTTCCCCTTTGCCCCTAAGCCCTCCACTGGTCCACTCCCTTCCCCTTTGCCCCTAAGCCCTCCACTGGTCCACTCCCTTCCCCTTTGCCCCTAAGCCCTCCACTGGTCCACTCCCTTCCCCTTTGCCCCTGAGCCCTCCACTGGTCCCTTCCCTCCCCACTTGGCCTCTAAGCCCTCCACTGGTCCACTCCCTTCCCCTTAGCCCTCTAAGCCCTCCACTGGTCCACTCCCTTCCCCTTAGCCCCTAAGCCCTCCACTGGTCCACTCCCTTCCCCTTTGCCCTCTAAGCCCTCCACTGGTCCACTCCCTTCCCCTTTGCCCTCTAAGCCCTCCACTGGTCCACTCCCTTCCCCTTTGCCCTCTAAGCCCTCCACTGGTCCACTCCCTTCCCCTTTGCCCTCTAAGCCCTCCACTGGTCCACTCCCTTCCCCTTTGCCCTCTAAGCCCTCCACTGGTCCACTCCCTTCCCCTTTGCCCTCTAAGCCCTCCACTGGTCCACTCCCTTCCCCTTTGCCCTCTAAGCCCTCCACTGGTCCACTCCCTTCCCCTTTGCCCTCTAAGCCCTCCACTGGTCCACTCCCTTCCCCTTTGCCCTCTAAGCCCTCCACTGGTCCACTCCCTTCCCCTTTGCCCTCTAAGCCCTCCACTGGTCCACTCCCTTCCCCTTTGCCCTCTAAGCCCTCCACTGGTCCACTCCCTTCCCCTTTGCCCCTAAGCCCTCCACTGGTCCACTCCCTTCCCCTTTGCCCCTAAGCCCTCCACTGGTCCACTCCCTTCCCCTTTGCCCCTAAGCCCTCCACTGGTCCACTCCCTTCCCCTTTGCCCTCTAAGCCCTCCACTGGTCCACTCCCTTCCCCTTTGCCCTCTAAGCCCTCCACTGGTCCACTCCCTTCCCCTTTGCCCTCTAAGCCCTCCACTGGTCCACTCCCTTCCCCTTTGCCCCTAAGCCCTCCACTGGTCCACTCCCTTCCCCTTTGCCCTCTAAGCCCTCCACTGGTCCACTCCCTTCCCCTTTGCCCTCTAAGCCCTCCACTGGTCCACTCCCTTCCCCTTTGCCCTCTAAGCCCTCCACTGGTCCACTCCCTTCCCCTTTGCCCTCTAAGCCCTCCACTGGTCCACTCCCTTCCCCTTAGCCCCTAAGCCCTCCACTGGTCCACTCCCTTCCCCTTTGCCCTCTAAGCCCTCCACTGGTCCACTCCCTTCCCCTTTGCCCTCTAAGCCCTCCACTGGTCCACTCCCTTCCCCTTAGCCCCTAAGCCCTCCACTGGTCCACTCCCTTCCCCTTTGCCCTCTAAGCCCTCCACTGGTCCACTCCCTTCCCCTTTGCCCTCTAAGCCCTCCACTGGTCCACTCCCTTCCCCTTTGCCCTCTAAGCCCTCCACTGGTCCACTCCCTTCCCCTTTGCCCTCTAAGCCCTCCACTGGTCCACTCCCTTCCCCTTTGCCCCTAAGCCCTCCACTGGTCCACTCCCTTCCCCTTTGCCCCTAAGCCCTCCACTGGTCCACTCCCTTCCCCTTTGCCCCTAAGCCCTCCACTGGTCCACTCCCTTCCCCTTTGCCCTCTAAGCCCTCCACTGGTCCACTCCCTTCCCCTTTGCCCCTAAGCCCTCCACTGGTCCACTCCCTTCCCCTTTGCCCCTAAGCCCTCCACTGGTCCACTCCCTTCCCCTTTGCCCCCGAGCCCCCCCCTGGTCCCCCCCCTTCCCCTTAGCCCCTAAGCCCTCCACTGGTCCTCTCCCTTCCCCTTTGCCCCTAAGCCCTCCACTGGTCCACTCCCTTCCCCTTTGCCCCTGAGCCCTCCACTGGTCCACTCCCCTCCCCTTTGCCCTCTAAGCCCTCCACTGGTCCACTCCCTTCCCCTCTGACTCAGCTCTCATTCACGCGAACTCACTTCTGTCTTTCTGTTCGGGTTGCAGCAGCGTGTTGCTCGCGATTCACAGTCTTTCTCGGGGCTTATTCTTTTGTTGCATCCCAGCTCTTCCTATCGTAACTTTAGAAATAATGATGGTGATTAAATAGAACGCACACACAATAAAGATAATCAAAAATTAATTATGATATGTGTGTGTGTGGTGTGCCTTGTGCAAAAAAAATATATATATATATATATTAAAATTTTATATTTTATTATATATATATATATATTATATTTTTTTATTTTTTTATTTTTTATTAAAATTTTAAAAAAAATGTTTTTTTTTTTAAATAAATTAAAATACAAAAAACACACACACACACACACACCCCACACACACACACACACACACACACACAAAACACACCACACACATATATATATATAATATAATAATATATATAAATATAATATAATATAATATATATATATATATAAAAATAATATATATTATACCTATATTACTATGTGTAAAAAATATATGGACTCCCATAAAGAATAGTGGCCATATAAAACTACTTTTCCCCCTTTCATTCTTTCATTCTTTTTTCCTTCTTCTTCTTTTTTTTTTTTTTTTTTTTTTTTTTTTTTTTTTTTTTTTTTTTTTTTTTTTTTCTTTTTTCTTTTCTTTTCTATTTCTTTTTCTTTTTTCTTCCTTTTCTTCTTTTTCCCTTATCTTTCCTTGCCATACCCCCACCCCCCTCTCCTCCCTCTCCTCTCGGCAGGCATCCTCCCCTTTCTCCTTCCTTCGCCTCTCCTCCTTCTCCCAATTTTATCTCCTGAGACGGACTCACTCACGCCGAAATTTTACGAGCTCGAAGTAAGGCTACAGTTTCTACAGTCTCCTCTGCCTTCGTGAACTGTAGCTCCTTTGCTTCGTCAGGCGTCCCTCGCTCCCCCTACCTTTATATTCATTCATTTATTCATTTATTCATCTGCTTGTCGATTTCTCTCTCCATCGCAGATATGTACTAATTTGGGTCTTCACTTGCTCCCTTCCTTTTGTTCCCTTCCTCCTCTTTACTTCCTATCTCTTTCTTTCATCTATATGACTAAATAAAGACATATATACTGACGTACATGCGCCCATGCATGCATAGATACATACATACATACATACATACACACATATATACATACATAGATATATACATACATATATACATATATACATATATGCATACATACTTGCATAGATATAAATAAATAACAACATACAACTACATATATACAATATCATACATACGTGTATATGTCTGATATGTATATATCGTACAAACACACTCACACACACACACATACACGTGTTTGTTATATATATATATATATATATATATATATATATCTATATTATCTATACTATCTATCTATATCCATCTATATATATATATATATATATATATATATATATATATATATATATATATATATATACATATATACACATATGTTATATGTGTGTGTGTGTGTGTGTGTGTGTGTGTGTGTGTGTGCCGATCTGTGATGTGTGTGTTTTGTGTGGTGTGTGTGGTGTGTGTGTGTGTGTGGGGGTGTTGTTTGTGTGTGGTGTGTGTGGTGTGTTGTGTGTGTTGTGTGTGTTGTGTGTGTGTGTGTGTGTGTGTGTGTGGTGTTTTTGTGTGTGTGTGTGTGTGTGTTGCATACTTATATATGTACATATGTGTTTGTTCTTGCCACTGTGTGTTTTGTGCATTTCATTTTGTGTGTATTGTGTTTTCCTGGTTGTGTGTGTGTGTGTGTTGAGTGTGTGCATAGATATAATATAATATATATATATAATTTTTATATATATATTCTAGTTTCCTCTTCTTATAATTTGTATTCAGTTTTATTCTGCCTCCTCGTCTCTCTTTGCTCCCACTGCTATTTTTGCATTTACTTTCCTTTTTTTCTCGCCCCTGATTTTCTTTTACATCTGTTAGTCTTCTCTCTCTTTAATTTCTATTCATTTTCTCTGTCTCTCTCTCTCTCTCTTTGCTCCCCTCTGCAATACTCCCTTCCTCTCTACTTCTCTACTTTTTCTCTTGCCTCTGATCTCTTTCTGTTAGCTCTTCTCTCTCTTAGCTAAACCCTCTAACATCTCTCTCTCTCTCTCTCTCTCTCTCTCTCTCTCTCTCTCTCTCTCTCTCTCTATCTTTATCTATATCTCTATCTATCTATCTATCTCTATGTCTATATCTCTATCTCTATCTCTATCTCTATCTCTATCTCTATCTCTATCTCTATCTCTATCTCTATCTCTATCTCTATCTATCTCTCTCTCTCTTCCCTCTCTCTCTCTCTCTTCCCTCTCTCACTTCCTCTCTTCCCTCCCTCCTCTTCTCTTCCTCCGTCCCTCCCCCTTCCCTCTCCCTCTCCTCCCCAAGTTTGTTTTACAATAGTCATGATCAATAGCAAGAGTCAAGGTTTCGCTTTCAGTTTCCAGCAAAATCATTTGCAAAGTTTCAGGTCAAATGAGAGCTCTCCTGTGCTCCTATGATGAAACTGCCGTGACCATGAGCCAGAGATTACGTGAAGAAAGTGTAAGATATCTATGCGTCATATCAATAATAATGACAAATGAATAGACAAGTAAATAAATAAGAAAATGGTTATAAAAGTTATACATGCATCATAATAATATTAACGACAAATAAATACATTAATATAGTTTGCACTGTTTCTCAGGCGTATATCTGAGGCTGGGGAAAGTCTGTAGACACTGTCAAATGATACTGACATTGATTATACCACAGGAGCCGATATGTGGCTAATTAATCCCCTGCAACCTCCAAATGAGTCGGATTCCTTCCATCCTTTGGAGGTCACAGGACCTTTGTCTTCCCGCGAATTTCCTCAACAAATAAATTCTACAGATTTCCATGTTAAAGTCTGGTTACATCCTCTTTCTTTCTCTGTCTCTCTCCATTTTTTTTTTTCTCTCTCTCTCTTTCTTCTTCTCTTCCTCTTCTTCTTCTTCATCTTTTTCTGTTTCTTTTTTTTTCCTTTTCATATTCTTCTTCTTTCTCTCTCTTCCACCCTCCCTCTATCTCTTGTTTTTCTCTTTATCTCTCTTTCTCTTAAAGTCTATCTTCTCTCTTCGAGGATAACCGTAGTCTTAACATTAGCAAATGCATTTTCTTTCCATAGCATGTTTTCATTATATATATAGCCTTAGTGCGTTTTCAATCATTTTTCTTTCATTTATAGTCATTATCATTAATATTGCTCACCTTATTATCTTCACTAATGGAACTGTAATTACTGATTTTCACGTTATCATCATCAACATTATCCTTATCGTTAGAGTTGTTCTTGTTATCCTCATTATCATCATTATCATCACTGATTCTTGTGCTTTTGTCATCATTATCCCTTGCACCGATTTTGTTAACATTTCCCTTTAGGCTCATCTCTCCACGAAAGCCCCTCGCCTCGTATATATCCTGCTCTTTGTCTTGAGTCTTACCTCCCTGGTCCCCTTTCGCTTTGAGGGACGCTTTTCCCAACTCCCATTACCGTCTCTTGTGCCTCCTCCTCATCGGATTTCTTATTGCGCCTGACTCATTCTGACTTTCTGCCTTGTTTTTCTGATTATCTATTTATTCATCTATCTATATGATAGATGTCTATCCTTTCACTTGTTGATTTATTCTTTTACGTATTTTCCGTCTATCTCTCACACTTCCTCTCCTCTCAAACCCATCTCTATCTCTCTCAGTCTCTCATCTTTCATGCTCTACTTTTATAAGCTTGCTCTTATCGTATCTATCTCATGTAGCAAGAGAGAAATCCAAAATCGGAATCCATTATGCCATTATCTCTC
>NW_028234410.1:14435521-14438021 GCF_977035675.1 Penaeus japonicus
CCCACACACACACATTCTCTCATTCTCTCTCTCTCCTTATCTCTCTTTCATTCTAACTCTCTTCTTTCCTATTCCGATTAATTAATTTCCTTGTTTAATCTCCCAATTTCTTGATATCATTTTTCCTTCTCGACTCTTCTCTACTGCTCTGAATAATTCATCTCTAATGCTTTTCTCTTGCAATTTCTATCTCGCCTCCTTTCTTCATTTTATCACTTCTATTTTCTTTTCTGCTCCTGTCATCCATTCCTAAATCATATCTCCTTTGTTAGGCCCTTCTCTCATCTCCTCTCTCGCTTTATCTTCTCTTTCTTTTCCCTTTCTATTCTATTTTCATTTCTTCTCTTCTCTTCTCTTCTCTTCTCTTCTCTTCTCTTCTCTTATTTTCTCTCCTCTCTTCTTGTCTCCCACCTCCCTCCTCCTCCTCGCCCTCCTTGTCCTGGTCTTTTGCGAAAGCCAACAAGTTCAAGGCGGACCAGCATCTCTCTGTAACTTCGGGGCGGCGCTGATGTCGCCTCAAGATTCTTAATATTCGTCTCTGTCACCTTCAGCTTCTATGCTTAACTCCGCCATGCAACTCGTGAAATAGCCCAAGGATATATGCAATGACGTGGCCGTGCGGGGCGAACGTCGGAAACTTACCATTCGCGGAATAACGCATGCACGTAGCTATTTGCATATACACGACACCTGTGGAGACATTGGTGAGCGCTGTGGTGGGAACCGAGCCAAGATCTACACACCATCCATGATTCTCACATCTCTGAATCGAAAAAATATATTGTCGTATGTTTTCCAAAAGAGTGGTTTTATCTTTACTGTCGGAATAAAAGCCCTGCGTGGTATATGCCCCTCTTCCTTAGAAATATTTATTGAAGAAGAAAAAATACGATATTCAAATACTGAATTACCATATACAAAAGTTTTGAAAACAATTATTCTTTGTACATTTTTCTTCTTCAAAATAGGACTTTTGAGTACAGTGTTGGTGTTTACTGTATGCCACAGTGTGGTTGTGATATTCATCTTTGTAAACGAAAATCGTGATATTGACAGTATATTTCGTTATACTGTGTATTTTCTGAAATGGTTCACTGAATCAAAGCGCTCTGTCGACCGGACTAGGAATGTCGTTTTATATACAGATATATGTGACATCTAAAAGAAATGGAAAAGCAGCACATTCTATCCGATCCTTCATTTATATATATATATATATATATATATATATATATATATATATATATATATATATATATATATATATATATATGTATATATATATATATGTGTGTGTGTGTGTGTGTGTGTGTGTGTGTGTGTGTGTGTGGTGTGTGTGTGTGTGTGTGTGGTGTGTGTGTGGTGGTGTATGTGTGTATGTATGTATGTAATTATATATATATAGATATATATAGATATATATATATATATACATATATATATATACATAAATAATACACAAACACACACACACACACATGTATGTATGTATGTATGTATGTATGTATGTATGTATGTATGTATGTATGTATGTATGTATGTATGTATGTATGTATGCATGTATGTATGTATGTGTGCATATATATATATATATATATATATATATATATATATATATATATATATATATGTGTGTATATATATATATATATATATATATATATATATATATATATATATATATATATATATATATATTAAATCCCTATATACCAATGTATAGTGTTCTCTTCCTTATCTTCTAAATACAAAATGTAGGGAAAGGGAAAACGACATTTCCTTTTCATCTTCAAGAAAATGTAAAGCATTTTCCTCCTCGTCAAGGAAACCGCTCATATGTTTCTCCTCCAACATGCATGAAGGATGAGCATGCATGAATTCGAGCGAGATTTGCGCCCGTAGCTCAGTTTCCTCCCGCCAAGCATAACACTTTCTTTCGCCAGTCGCCGTCAGCCGCAGATCCCTTTCGCGTTAGGCAACACCTCGAGGCACAGTGACGCTCTGTCGCCGATGCGCGCCGCTCGAGCAAGGACTTGCTTGCACTCTGGCGTGGTAAAGGCCTGTCTCCTGGACTCTGAAGGAGAAACCTCTCCCAGCCTGCCATCTCTCTTTTTCCTCTCGCTGCTCCTCCTCCTCCTCCTCTCGCTGCTGCTGCTGCTGCTGCTGCTGCTCCTCCTCCTCCTCCTCCTACTCCTACTCCTACTCCTACTCCTACTCCTACTCCTACTCCTACTCCTACTCCTACTCCTACTCCTACTCCTCCTCCTCCTCCTACTCCTACTCCTACTCCTACTCCTCCTCCTCCTCCTCCTCCTCCTCCTCCTCCTCCTCCTCCTCCTCCTTATTCTCCATTTCCTCCTCTGTCTATTACCGGTGCTACTGCTGTTGTTTTCACAACTAATTATAGTGATATTGCCAGTTACAATAATGATAATTATCATAATGATAATAACAATTCTTACCATAATGATAGTAATGACAATAATAGTGATAATAATAA
>NW_028234410.1:14453021-14460521 GCF_977035675.1 Penaeus japonicus
GTATATATATATATATATATATATATATATATATACATACATATATATACATCTATATAGGAATATATGCATATGTACACGCACGCAGGCGCGCACACACACACACACACACACGTACACACACGTAATATATATATATATATATATATATATATATATATATATATATATATATATATATATATATATATATATATATATATATATATATATATATGTATATATATGTGTGTGTGTATGTGTGTGTGTGTGTGTGTGTGTGTGTGTGTGTGTGTGTGTGTGTGTGTGTGTGTGTGTGTGTGTGTGTGTGTGTGTGTGTGTGTGTGTGTGTGTGTGCGTATGCATTTATTAATCTATATACATATGTAAAAGCGGCTATGTGTGTGTAAAAAAAAAATAATAAAAAGGATATGCAAGGAGAAAATAAAAGAGAAAATTAAAGGCTTCATCAACTTGAGGCAAATTTGACCTGCATCGTTAATTTTGCGTAATGTATATGTCAAGAACTGCGTCTGGTTTCCTGTAAGCGATCCCGACGATGACCTAATTCATTTCGGTTTTTAATGCGACTCTGATCCGCAATTAACGACTGAAAAGCAAGTGCTGAGCGCAAGACAAAGTCCTCTTTTGAAACAGGTCTTCCCTTCTTTACTTTTCCTACATATAGAAAAAGGACTAGAATCCCCAATGTGAAAATAATAACCACGTTGCAATTATCCTGCAAAATATATCTTATCCGGATAACAATCAAGTAAGAAAAACTACTTCTAAACGGAAGCGTTGAGATCGTAATAATATTGTTCACTCGATCCAAGATTTAGACAATATAGATTCCATAAAGATTTTTCATAAGAAAAAGATTTTATTCGCCACAGAATAAGCAAAGTTTCAGCTTTTTACATTATGCAAGGCAATTAGCAAGGTAAGATGGCGCATAAAGCAGATACATAAATGGACAAAACCACCGAAAAGGAAATGAAAAAGGCAAATAAAAAAGTGGGTGAAGGCGAAGGAGAGATAAAGAAGGTAGGGTTCGCTACAGACTCTACGTATCTCCTCAAGGACAGACAGATACATACAATAGTAAAAGCCTCTAGCCTTCCTTGTTGCACCTCCTTGAACACCCTTCACTCTTTCCTCATAAATATTTTTTTTACTTTTTCCCTCTCTTTCGCTCTCTTTCCACCCCCCCCCCCCTCTCTCTCCCTCTCTCTCTCTTTCTCTCTCTCTCTCTCTCTCTCTCTCTCTCTCTCTCTCTCTCTCTCTCTCTCTCTCTCTCTCTCTTTCTCTTCTCTTTTGCTCTCTTTCTCTCTCTCTCTCTTTCCTCTCCCTCCCTCCCCTCTCCCCCTCTCTCTCTCTCTCTCTCTCTCTCTTTCTCCTCTCTCTCTCTCTCTCTCTCTTTCTCCTCTCTTTCTCTCATCTATCTCTCCTCTCTCCTCTATCTCTCCTCTCCTCTCTCCTCTCACTCACTCACTCACTCACTCACTCACTCACTCACTCACTCACTCATTCCCTCTCCCTCTCCCTCTCCCTCTCCCTCTCCCTCTCCCTCTCCCTCTCCCTCTCCCTCTCCCTCTCCCTCTCCCTCTCCCTCTTACTTTTCCTCTGCCTCTGCCTCTGCCTCTGCTTCTCCCTCTGCCTCTTCCTCTTCCTCTGCCTCTCCTTCTGACTCTGCCTCTCCCTTACTCTATCCATCTCTCTCTCCGTTTCTTCCTCTCTCCCTTCTTCCAAAAAAAAATCATTCAGTCACGACCCTTTCATGTAATCCAATTCAGTCTCAGAATTCGCACTTTGTCCACCTGAACTTAATCCGCAGGCGAGAGAAATCATAACATTGCTGTAGGAAGAGAACGAGGGTATAATAAAACGCAGCTGGAATATCTAAATTTTCCCACAAGTCGCAGCCCGGGACAAGGCAGCATTTCCCTATATATGGCTGAGTATTTGTGCCGCGCGCGCGAGTGTGTGCTTTAGCCAGAGTTTCGAAAAGCTTATGAATACGCTTCACAGACGCTCTCCACGTTAGACGGAACGTTCTATGTCTTTAGCTTAATTTTGTCTTTAATTTGCTTTAGGTAATGGGGTGTGTGCAAGATCCTGGTAAGAGCAATAAAGAAATTAGATTTGAAATCCAATAATCATGCCACTCCCACTGATGATGATAGCAGGTACTTGGACTAACAAGGAAGTCTAGAAAAGCATACCTAATGAATGCATATTGCGGTGATATGACTTAGCGTGCTTACTCAACGCCGCATTGTCTTTGTCTAAATATCTAAGCTATGCCTCAAGGTAAGACCAGTAAATGTTAAGTACGTCCTCTGACGAATGAATCATAGAAGCTAATGGGCGTCCGCTCAACGGAAGTGGCCACGAAAATAAAACCCAAAGGCGCTAACAAGTTATTACAGCATTAAGGAGCAAATTCATTAAACGTTAAGCCTTCATGGTGCTTGGCTGTCCGCAAGAGCCTTGCTGATGCAGCGTCGGCGGCGGCCCGCGTAGAGAGAAGCGTCCTCGCGGAATCGCACGACCACGGACGAGATCGTAAAGGCGTTCGCGTCGAGGCATTTCTTGTGATTCATTACCGGCAGAAGAAGCAATCAAGGCTCGCGGGCGCAGGCGCGGAATGGCTCTGGCTTGTTGCTACGAGGCGGCGGCGAGGGCGAGGCGTCGGCCGGCCAGGAAGTCAGCAGCTTCGAAACAGTCGTTCATTTTTTACACATATTATCTTTTATGAGAGTTAGCATCATAATGTGTGTGCGTGTGTGTGTGTGTATGTGTGTGTGTGTGTGTGCATATATGTTTTTATACAAATGTGTATGTGTATCTCTCTCTCTCTCTCTCTCTCTCTCTCTCTCTCTCTCTCTCTCTCTCTCTCTCTCTCTCTCTCTCTCTCTCCATCTATACATATATATATATGTGTGTGTGTGTGTGTGTGTGTGTATGTGTGTGTGTGTGTGTGTGTGTGTGTGTGTGGGTGTGTGTGTGTGTGTGTGTGTGTGTGTGTGTGTGTGTGTGTGTGTGTGTGTGTGATTTGTGTGTGGTCTCTCTTTTTCTCTCTCTCTCTCTCTCTTTCTTTTCTCTCTCTCTCTCTCTCTCTCTCTCTCTCTCTCTCTCTCTCTTTCAATATATATAAATATCTATCTATCTATCTATCTATATATATATATATATATATATATATATATATATATATATACATATATATATATACATCTTTCTATCTATCTATATATGTAAACCTATTAACATATACATATACATAAACACACACACACATATCCAAAAATGAATAAGAAGAGCAGAGGACATACGACCTGGCCGGTCGTCTTCGAGGGAGGAAGGAGGCACGAAATGGACACGAGAGAAAGTTACCTCTTATAATAACTGCTCCATAATCTTGGTAGTGAGACATAAAATCCGTCATAAAGCGACACTTCCCGAGAAACCTTCCTGCAAGTTATAATCCCATTATAGCTCGTTCGCAGAAAATTTTGATAACCATAAAACAGTTTTCTATAAGGAAGCGAGTGAATGCATCACGCCATAACCCGTGGCATGCCGGCCCCTATCGCCGCTCGCTGAGCCTATTTCAAAGGCCTCACGTTGTAGACTGGACGGAGTGGACGCCTTTGTAATGTAAGCTTCAGTAATGAAATTCAAAAATTCCATTAAACTTCAATATATGGAAAACTAGCCCATAAGCGAATTTCAGCGTCACAAAGGCTGGATACGAATATCTTCTATATCTACTTCACTGCATTTTTTTTTTTTTTTTCAAATTTGCTTCTACACAGAATATTTATTGGTATGTTTATATATATACTTATATACATATATATACATTGGGATTACTTTATTACCTTACTTTTGCCACTTAGCCCATCATTGTGTTAGTTGTATTTGTCAATGTATCATTTAATTTATTAATATAATTATCACTGTTCTTTTCAGTCATAATTTTTGTCTTCACCATTATCATCGTCTATCATTTCTTTTATGGCTGCCATCATTATCATAATTATCACCACAATTAACGAATCATTAGTGAGTTCATAAAAAAAAGTGGATCAGAGACACCGTCATGTCTGTAACTCGGTACCATGACTTGTCGGTATCCTTTTTGGCCAAAAATGACAAAAGAAAAATATCCACAATCTAATCGTGTTTTCAAACCCAGCGCATTAAAAAACGCTTTATTTTTCAAACACTAAAAGACAAATCTCCAATCAACTGCAAATAGTCCCAAAGTTTATGTTTTTTCCGTTATCGAGATTTATCGGAAACGTGTACCGACACACAGGCACACAATAATTATTCAAATTGTTAGATTCTCCGTCACCATTCTTATTATTGTAGTAGCTATCATTCTTGTTAAACGACTATCACAATCTTGGCTTTATCGTTCATTCTAGTTTTTTACATCCAGTTAAACGACATACAATATAAAAAAAAGTCAGTTCTCGCCTTTTTTTTCATGAAATGGGGCGTCTAATGACCGCAGAGTTAGTGTTTGTTACGACAATTAGACGGTAATTGCTCTCGTAACCAACTCAAGTCAAGGAGTTACTTGATAATAACTCATATGTAATCATATTTCCAAGGCCAGTGTTGTCTCCGCCTTTTCATGCAATACTTAATACATATTTATGTAAATAAAAATGTATACTCTATATTTTATCCTAATATCAGTGATACTTTTAAGGACAACTGCAATGATGATAATACTTATAATTATTTTTGTTATTGTTACCATTATTATAATCTTAATGTCATCACCACCATTACCATTGCTATTGCCATAATTTTCATTTTCATTATTTTTATTATTACTATCACAATTATTACTGTTGTTGTTATCATTATCATTGTTATCATCATCATCATCATTTCCTTATCAGTAATATTGATGATAATGATAACAATTATAAGAGTAAGGCAAAATAATAATAACAATATTAATGATAAAAATATCAGTGACAAGAATGATATTGATAATCATAAAAAGAATTAATCGTCATAACAGCAATAACAAAAATAACATTGAGACTATTGACAACAACAACAACAATGGTATTAATAATTACAAAAATAATGGTGACAAAATTTTGATAATATTGCTGATAATAGCACTATTTGTAATAATAAAAATGATAATTGATGATTGTAATGATAATAGCAATAATAAGAATGATGGTAATAATAATAACAATAATGGCAATTATAATTATAATAATGATAATAATAAGGATGACAGGAAGAATAACACACACCTCGCTATAACATGACAAATAACATAATTTTTTGCAATGTCTCACGGCTAAATTTCGCACATAACCTCCATTACATGCGAGTGTGGATCGGAGGTGACCTGAGAGGCCCTTTTAAGCTGCCAAAGTAGGGTTATTTTTCTCTTGTTTTATTGGCGATTATCTTTCCTTTCTCTTTTCATCTTTCTTCACTTATTTTTAGTTGGTGTTTTTTTGTATTTTATGATTTTTCGTTATTTTTTTCTTCTTCTTCTTCTTTTTTTATATAGATTTGAATGTCTTGGTCCCTTCTTTTTTTAAATCCAATTTTCCCGATTCCCTTCCTCAGTCTCCCTTTCTTTTCCTTTTTCCCCTGGTTCTTCCTTCTTCATTACTCTCGTCTTCTCTTATCCTTCATCCTATTCCTCCTTCTCCTTCCCTATCCATTTCCTATTATCCTTCTTCCTCGCCCCCCCAACCCCACCCTTACCCCTACCCTCAACCTCTTGTTTTCTCTTATCATCCATACGCGTCCTCTCCCCCCCCCACCCCCCACCCCATCCCTCCCACTCTCCTCCTCCCCCTCGCCTTTATCCTTCACACCCACCCACCCTCCTCCTCCTCCCCCCCTCCCCACCACCCGGCGACACCCGAAACCTGCAAGACCAGTGGCGTCGCGGACAGGTCACTGACCCTGGTCCTTCTTTCACACTTCGCTGCCACTTGACCAGACTCGCTTTGTCTCTCTTGCCCGCCCGTTTATTCATTGGTGCGCCGCCCCCCCTTCGTCTGGCCTTAGCCTTGCGTTCGCTCTTATTTGTCATTATTATTATTATCATCGATATTATCATCACTGTTATCGTTACCGTTATGACTATCATTATCATCAGTGTTATTAGTATTGCTCTTATTATTATTATTGATATTGTTATCATTATTATCATTATTATTATCATTATCCTTTTCATTCTCTTATTATTTTGATTATCATTATCATTATCATTATCGTTATCATACTATTATTATCATTATTATCATAATCGTTGTTATCATTAGTAGTATTTGTATTAGTACTATCATTTTTATTATCATTATAAATATCATTAGCAGTAGTAGTGGTACAATTATCATTCTTATTATTGTCATCATCATTATCATCATCATTATTATCACCACTGTTGTTATCATTGATATCCTTACCATTATGTCTTTATCATTGTTATCATCATCAATTATAATCATGATTATTATTCTCCTTATCATTATCATTGCTATAATAATTTACATTATTATCATAATAATCATCATTACTATTACCATGATCATTTTTTATCATCATTGATCTTATCATGGTTATGATTATCATTATTATCATTATTATTGGTATTATCATTATCGTTATTATCATGACCCTTATCATTATCATTATATTTTTCATTGTCATCACTTTTATCATTATCTTCGTTATCATCCTTATCATAGCTATCAATATCATCTAATTACAATAGTAATGATAATGAAACTGATAATAATGATACTGATATTAATAATGATAGTGGTACTGATAATCGTAAATGATGTTATTGATGATAATAATAGTAATAATGATAATGATGGTAATATTACCAAAAAGCTACAACAATAATGATAGTAATAATCTTGATATTAGTAACAAGGATAATGATAATAATGTTTATGATGACAATAACTATAATAATCATAATGACAATAACGATAAAAAATTATAATAATAACAATGATGATAATAATTATCATTATCATCATTATAAAAATAACAAGAATAATAAGAATACCAACATCAACACCAAAACAAAAACAAGCATCATCACCACTATCATCACCACCACCATCATCACCATAGCCATAAACACGATAACAACAACAACAACAGCAACAACAACAAGAGAAGCAACAGCAATCACACCTTTACCACTTATCACTAGGGTCATAAAATCACACCCCCTACCCCCAACCCCCACCCACCCACCCCAAAAAAAACGTGAAAAAAAACAAACGAAGCAGGCCTCTTCTCCTCACGCGTAGGCCTAACTAGAACAACTTATGGAGGTGAGTGAACTTACATGAAGTAAAAAAAAAAAAAAGAAAAAAAAAGAGGCAGGTTTGTTTCATGTGGGAAGAACCTTGAATTTCGAGGCCTTTCAAGGGCACAGGAAAGTGTGGGTACGGAATAGTGGGAAGCGATAATGTTTTGTTGTGCTGGGGTGAG
>NW_028234410.1:14493021-14495521 GCF_977035675.1 Penaeus japonicus
TGCCGTGGAGGATTGTGGTGCTCTGTTGATGGCGGACTTGTATATATACGCCTCTCTCTCTCTCTCTCTCTCTCTCTCTCTCTCTCTCTCTCTCTCTCTCTCTCTCTCTCTCTCTCTCTCTCTCTCTCTCTCTCTCTCTCTCTCTCTCTCTCTCTCTCTCTCTCTCTCTCTCTCTCTCCTCTCTTCTCTCTCTCTCTCTCTCTCTCTCTCTCTCTCTCTCTCTCTCTCTCTCTCTCTCTCTCTCTCTCTCTCTCTCTCTCTCTCTCTCTCTCTCTCCCTCTCTCTCTCTCTGTGTGTGTGTGTGTGTGTGTGTGTGTGTGTGTGTGTGTGTGTGTGTGTGTGTGTGTGTGTGTGTGTGTGTGTGTGTGTGTGTGTTTATGTGTGTGTTTGTGTGCATGCGCCCAAGCGTGAGTATGTGAAATTGAAAACAAATACACGAGGTTAATGACATAATGATTCTCCATATGTGTAATTACATCCTGTTTAGATACAGATTAGATAAGTGTAACAGGACGCCCTACTGTACATCCACAAGATGACGTTCAAAAAAGCACATGGTGTCACCCACTTCCTAGCAATAAGACCTGCGTTTCGCAAAGAGGAATGAATGCACTCTCGACATATGCTTTGCCAGCCGCATTGCATAATCATGCAATTTGGCCATTGCAGACTCTCTCTCATCGCTACCTTCCTCAAAGCCCCTCCCTCTCTGACTTCTCTTCGTTTGTTTATTTGTGTGCGAGAGATCAGTCGTTCTTGCTGTTCAGCTTTCATCTCAGGTTTTGTTTATTTGGCATCTCTATCTTACGATCACTTGTATGATGTGTGCGAATATATGTGTGCATGTGTATTTATATGTATGTATGCATATGTATATGTATATATATGTGTGTGTGTGTGTGTGTGTGTGTGTGTGTGTGTGTGTGTGTGTGTGTACACACACGCACACACACACACACATATCTATCTATCTATCTATCTATCTATCTATCTATCTATTTATCTATCTATCTATCTATCTATCTATCTATCTATCTATCTATCTATCTATATATATATATATATATATATATATATATATATATATATATAATTATATGTATGTATGCATTTATGTATGAAAGTGTATGAAAGTGTATGTATGTGTCTGTGTGATCCTTAACATCCTTCTCCCTTAGCTATCCTCCTCCTCCACCTCTCGCCGTTTCCTCCTCATTACTCATTCGCTCCCCCCCCTCCCCCCCAAGTCTCCTCTCTCGTAACATGAAGATCCAAGCTTCTTCCAACATAACACAAACACGTTACATAAATAGGAAAAAAAAACAGCTGATGGAGCGAGACTCCTCAATAATATCCTTCGCTGGCAATTCCGGAAGTGATTACGGAGGAGGCGAACAAAGGAGCCGCGCCAGGCATGAATGTTAGGGCTTTCACTGCCCCTTGCATGACTAGATGGTATTTTTGAGTTACGTGTCTCTCATGGCGTCATAGACTTCGTGAGCGTGTCATGCAATTCATACCGTCCCATTGTTGATATTTCCCTCTAGATCAGAGTTGCCTAAGGTCTTCGTGGAAGTTTTTAATACTGTCATATCTCCTGCTTCTACTTTCTCTTATTCCTCTTGTAGTTCTAGCTCTGCTACTTCCCCTTCTTTTGTTGTTTCTTGTCTTGTCTTCATTGCTCTTCCCAATATTTTTTTTTTCTTTCTTTTTTTTTGACGCCTCTCTCTTTGCACATCTTCCTTTTCCCTTATAATTCGGTGCTTTACATTTTCATCGGCACTCACCCGCGACGCCGTGCCCCCTGTCTTCCCCTGTGGATACTTTCGCAGATTTCATCCCGCTGCTACACACATGTTTTTTTGTTTTTTTTATCTCGGTTTCCTTTTCTTCACTATTCGCCCATCAGTGTTGAAAATATCCCGTCCACATTCAATTCATTTTCACCTTTAATTAAGGAGTCTGCATCCGTAAAATCATAACGAAGACAAAAAAAAAAAAAAAAAAAAAAAAAAAAAAAAATTAATCGCTTGGCAAATATTTCTCAATATTAAGTAACAAGAGTTGATCAAAGAAAATCTAAAAGCGTTTTCATGTCACACGCTATTACCACTGAGCAGAGTTTGCCTGCTGCTGCTCTGCCACACTGACTGCGGCAGAGGAGCATTTGCAGACCCGAATTTTAAATCTTAACATAATCTCTGCTCTAACGTTTTCAAGTGCTGCATTATCTCTCGCTTCTTTGTGTGTCTGCCTAGTTCGTAAGCATATGTATCATGGTGCGGGAGTGTGTGTGAGCGAATATGTTTGCTTATGTGATTGGATGTGTGTGTGTGTGTGTGTGTGTGTGTGTGTGTGTGTGTGTGTGTGTGTGTGTGTGTGTGTGTGTGTGTGTGTGTGTGTGTGTGTGTGTGTGTGTGTGTGTGTGTGTGTGTGTGTGAGTGAGTGTGTGAGTGTGTTTGTACATCTGTATGCCTGTATGAATGTGCGCGTATGGATT
>NW_028234410.1:14550521-14560521 GCF_977035675.1 Penaeus japonicus
TACTGTCATTGCACATTAAAACTACAAGCGTGGTTCTATTTAATAACCATATTTGTTGATATTTAAGATTTAGTAAGTAATATGAATTAACTATTGTCATCCTGATATGGGACTTTCTCTTGCGCTTGAGCTGTTGGTTTGTTATTCTACTTTGGAATAATCAAACAGATACGGGTGCCATTTCTAGCAAATCAATCTTCAACATCTAAGTTATTAAAGGGAGTTTGCAAGTTTATTATTCGTGTAAGGTTTACATGGTTACTCTAATATGATTTGATAATGCACTGCAACTTATGAAATATACCAAATTTCAACAGTATTGAAATATACATTGTTGAAAATGGAAACTCCCGTGAACACACGTTTTTCCTCTCTTTCCGTTTCCCACTTTGTTGATCCCTCCGCGCGCGTGTCCCTCCCAGGCGAAGGCAACGTGAAGTACCTGTTCACACAGCGAGCCCTGGACTGGAACCACACTCAGTACAGCCACTGGGGAACCTTTTCATCCCTCCTCAGTGTTGCCGGTGAGACTCTTTGGAAACCATCTCAATAACTTGTGATGTCTTTCTTATTTCTGGCTATGTCTATGTATAATTCAAAGGCTGTTTTGTTTGATATTGCTGAATTTGTTTAGGAAAACGCATGTTTGCCTCAGTGTTATGTATATAGGGATACAACTATGAAGATTTATTTTGTAAATTAATCCTTGTCACTTTAATGCATTCGGGCTAAGCGTGCGACTGTTTCTATCACCTTTAAATGTCGAGTATACTTCAACATCCATATAAAACAATTGTATGGTACAGCCTTTAAAATACAATTTGTTTCAACCTGTGCATGATTTTGTCCAATATGGATATCAACCTGCAGTGCACACTCATCTCGTCCCCATTTACATCATTTCATAATACCATTACGGTGCTATATTTTTCAGTATCATTAGTTTTAAATTATGTGTAGTTTAATTATATAATAATTCTAACCTGATCCACGCTCCCCAAGACTACATATATATCACTCCCTAAACACATTATCCATTTCATAATAGACAAATAAAAAAGAAGAAAAAAAAATCACCAAGACACCGTAATCACTGAAACCAACATGAGCTTAAAATCCCCTACGTATTGCGCGCACAGTTCTGGTGGTGGCAGTCCCTGTGGTGAGTGGCGTGCTGGGCATCCGTGACGGCTGGATGGGCGTGATAGGGGCGGTATCTCGCATGGTCGGCAGCCTCTGCTACGCCTTCGTCACGAGTCCCGACCTGGCTTGGCTCATGTGGATGGGTGAGTGTGTACCGGTGCAGTAGCTCTCGGAAGAAGTAAGTCGGGACTTTATGTGGACGATGGGGTATGATGGTGGCGTTTTAACTGCCGTCTGCGTAAACAAAATTTGTGACTGCGCATTTTTTTATCTCGCCGCACTCCGCAGGTGGATTTTTTTCTGTATGAATAAACACATTTTTGGTGTTAATGTCACGTTGCATAAGTATATTACAATATATCTTTTCGTGTTAAATTTGTGAGATGGGATGAATGATTAATTCTGATGGTTAAGAATGGTTTGCTTCCTATATTGTTTGAAATATTATATAAAATTATTGCTATAACTGTGAAGATCATAATAAAAATGATTGCCAAATTCCACGCTATGCTTTCCATATGATAAATCATGACGATTTAACCTAACAGATAATGTGTGAAGTGAATAGCCCTTTCTAAAGAAGTATTCTATTATGTGATACTCGATGATAAATATGCACTTAATTCTGTTAAAACATTTTTTTTTTCCTGCATCCCATCCTAACCATTTATTCTAGCCATCTTTAAGCACAACATTTACTGCAATGTATAACGGACGATGTACGCAAACTCAAAATATGGTGACATTTGTCGCAATCTTTATATATCTAGGGAATCTTCTGTTCATCCTACAAATGCACTTTCAGTCATTAATGTATTGCTACATGATCACTGCTGCCTTTTCAGTATCTCTAGAGAACTTATTCGAGTAATAATTCAAGTGGTGTGCTAAAAACACAAGTGATAAAACGATTACATTGTGCAATGTGTTGCGAACAAATGTCGACCGTGTGAGTGCAAATGGACGATTGCCTCGGAATCTTATCTTTTAATAAATGAAAATGAAATGCAATGATATAAATCACAACGGTACATCCGTAGGGTAGTTTCAGCGAGATCTCTTTCTCGTGTATTGTTGCGCTCATAAGTAGTTTACGGATTCAGAAAAAATGTATTTTCAATTAGAAGCTGATATTGCAGTTACTTTTTCAAAATAGACGGTTTCCCAACAAGGAAGTAACGTTTCCTTTTACTCTCTATAAAGTGTTCTTTTCGTCTTTCTTTTAATTGTTGAGATTTACATATGTAATTTGAATGCATAACAACTTACTGAAATATACACTGTTGAATTTCCACAGCACATCTTGTTGTGGAAATGTCAGAGCTTGCGGCGTTATTGTTAGGATTCATTGCGAATGACTGCTCGGCTCCGCGCTCACATGCAGTTGATGATGTTTCCATTGGAAAGCGATATATGATTGGCGCTGGATTAAACTTCTATCCGGATTTAATGTTTGTGACACTTACGAAAGACGCCCTTGGTCATTTGGTATTAAATGGGATTTACTGGGCATCCTTTACTTTATTTTATGCAAATGTGAAACACGTCTTGGTCTATTATTTTTGCTATTATAATCATTATGTTTACTATTACTGCTATTGTTAATATCATCAATGTTGGTATCATTTAAAACATATATCATTATCACCATTATTAGTATTCATATTATTTTTTATATCAGTATTACCACTATTACCATCATCATTATTATCATAATTTCCTAAAACCAGTATTACCATTATCATTAATTTGATCTATGTTTTGGACTATTTCTGAATACCTCTTGTTTTTCCATCATCATTTTATTACTCAGCTTCAAGCCCCGATAACACAGAGCCACAGGATCCTCGAGCAATAAGGCCAATTCTTGCCTCGTTTGATGAGTTGGCCCTCTGGCAGGTCAATCGTTCGTCTTCTAGTGGCAATGGAGTTGAATCCACTGCAAGGTCATGGGAAATGTCTCGCAGCAATTTGGCTGTTGCATCATGGCGATTAACATTGCGTAACTAATATCAAAGGAAGATTGCCTTGATTGATAAACCTTTCATTGGTGAACCGTGCTGAAAGGAGGTAGCATCAATGAATTTATGTTTGTTAAGGCTGAAGCCTTTGGTTCTAATTGGGGAGATTACTAACCAGCTCAGTGCTCCCGATTCATGTGCGACCTCTGCCTTCTGCCATAATTCTTGAGATAGAGGAGGCGCTGTCGCCTTTACTTGTTCCTCTTGCCTCACCTGGAGCTGCTTTGAGAGCGTTGACTTGGGCCCCTGTTTACTCGAGTCACTTTCGCATGTTGCATTTGGCTGAACTACTACTATTGCTATTACTACAACTGCCATTACTACAACTTCTGCTACTACTACTACTACTACTACTACTACTACTACTTCTGCTTCTGCTGCTATTACTACCACTATTACTACTAAACTCATTGTTATTATCATCATTACTAATAATACAATTATATTCTCTATATTGATCATGATTGCAGGCGCGGCCATTTCCAGTGCGAAAAACCTGGCACCGGTTTCAATTCGTTCTCTCCTGTCGAAGTTAGCCGGGGCACAGGATGTTGGTAAGTTCTAGAAAAATACGTCTTATTTTCCCATCCCCTTTTTATCACCGTTATACGAAAAGTTATCGTTTTTTAAGTATATCTTCTATAGTCTCAATTTATGCAAGCGGTCTGTCATGAGAAATGTATTTTTTTTTTTTTAATATCTGTGGGAAGATAAGAAATAACAACCATCCCTTAGAAATAACACTGGCATCCAATATTCAAACCTCAGTAGTGTGAATACCTCCAGCGTTTAGTTCCCAACAACAACAACAACAAACGAAGAAACAAAGACAGAATGAGTTCAGCGCAAACTATCTCTACAGGGAAGGTATATGCGGTCATGGCGACAGCGGAGTCCATCTTGCCCTTTGCCGCCGCGCCCATGTACAACTCTGTCTTCACCGCCACCAACGATACCCGGCCGGCCACGTATAATTTCCTCTCCGCGGGCCTTTACTCGGGCCTTCTTGTCATTATACTGTGAGTGGATTTACTTGCTTGTGCTCATTCTGTTTATAATGAAAATGAGCACGAGAAAATTATTATTGTTACTATTATTATTATTACTATTATTATTATCATTATTAGTATCATTTTCATTATTGTTGTTGTTATCTTTATCATTATTATTATTTTTGTTATTATCTTTATCATTATTAGCATTATCATTATCATTATTATAATCATTGTTATTGTTATCCTTATTACTTTCATTATTATCCTCATCATAACCATTATTATCATCATTATTATTCGCCACATTATAATGTAAATCTAGCCCAAGAGTGTTAATTTCTTTTATCCAGAGTCACTTTCTTATATCTTGACAGAGGCGTCACGCTGTCCATGCGAAGAATCACCTCGAGAACGTCAGCCCAATGACAGCCTCCGGACATACCACGGAATATTTTCTTCGGTGATAAGCTATGTCGGCTGTACTTGCCTTGCCAAAGGAGCCACGGGGGATTATTGTTTTATTCAAAGAAAAGGAGAACTGTGTGTTTATATAATGTCAAATACAGTGCAAGGATTTTAATAATAGTAATGGAGATTCACCGAAGTGAACATTTTATTTTCTGCAACAGCAAGGGAATCCATTCTTCAAAGTGCTCAACATTCGGGACCATGTGTGCTTATGGATTTGTGCAGTCCAAACACATAATTAGATTGCACGCAATAAAATTACGAGATAATTTTTGGAATTTCTATCATACATATCGATATCATATCTTCTCTAAAAGGTGCATAGTTTGATATTTTCCCCCAGTACATATGCTTTTATTTCTCTGTGCAATATTTGAAGTTAGAGAGAAGTTAGATATTTTAATTATGAATTCACTTTTGATTTAAGAGAATAAATAATACTGACATTTTCCTGTACTATTGGTAATCCTACACAAAACTCATACCATAATTATGCCATAATACAGTCATAATTCACAACTCTTCTGCATCTATCAGTCTTTGTAAAGAAAATATTATACTCATTTTTATATTTCGTCATGTTACTAATCAATGTATGCAAGGCAAGATTCTATATGCCTACCAATAGTTTATGATGTAAAATTGTAATTATTCACTCTAAGTAATACCGTGTTGCAATTCCGCATAAGGAAGTGAAAAAAAAAAAACTACATCATACCGGTAAATACTGAATACCAAACCAAAGTATTTTGGTAAAACATAATTATACACACTACGAAAGTAACATTAAACCTAAGATCCTTTCAAATTGTTGCTCTTAGAATCTTGATTATAGGATTAAATGCATGACATCAACATTATTCCGTTGTTCATGTAATTAATGTTATAATAATAAAGACAAAGAGACAGGGTTTTATCAACATAAAGGATCTTAAGTTGATTCTTGTGACATTTCAGTTCAGAAATCGTCTTTTCATTTATCATTATTGACATAGCAATATAAAGAATTAGGGAAAATGGTGATAATCCGGGTAATACTAATGATAATGATGATAATAATAATGATAATAATGGTAATAGTGATAATAATAATGATAATGATAATTATAATAACACTAATAATAGTAATGATAACAATAGTAAGGATAATGATAATGGTAATAATAACAATAATAATGATAATAACAAGGATGATAATGATGACAATAATGATAATAATAATAGTGATATTAATGATAATAATAATGACAATAACAATAGTAATAATGATAATATTAACAATAATGGTAATGATAATGTAATTATCATTAACAGTACTAATGATGATAATGATAATGTTGATAATGATAATACTAAGAATAACAATGATATTAATAATGAGAATAATAAGGATAATAATAATCCTAACAATAACAATAATAATTATGATAATACTACTACTAACAATAAAGATAGTAATAATAAAGATGATGATAATAATCATAATGATAATAATGATACTACTACTATTAATAATGATAATGATAGTAATGATATCGGTAATAATAGTGATGATAATAATGATAATGAAAATAAGATTCTGAAAATAATACTGATAAAAACAACGATAATAGTGATAATAACAACCCTGTTGACAATGACACATATAACAGCAACAATCAAGGTAATCAGCCTATTTCTTATATCAATAATTTCCTCATTATCATCCTATTTCCCTGAAAACAGAAGAGCAGAAGAGTATGACAGGAATGCGTTTGGTGATGTCTGAGTTACATGCAGTGCTAATTCGTGTATGATTTTGGAAAATCACTAATACATTACAAATCATTTGCGATTGGCAGAGCTGATGCTTCTATTAATCAGTATACTATTTTTTGAAAGCTCAATGTATTAACTTTTAAATTAGGAACAATACTTTTTTCTGATGATTAAAACGGTATTGTGAAATTGAATGTCAACGAAAATTATTGTTACTCCTATTATTCTTTTGTGATATTTCACCAAGAAGATAATGCTCTGTGTAAGTAATATTCTCGACGCAAACCTAATAACAGCTTAGCAAATTGATAAAATGAAATAATTCACTCCTTTTTATTTCATCATTTTCCTCTCTTTCGAATATTGACAAAATATCATTCAATTACAGAGCACTATTAATGTGTTCAGATCCCTACAGACAAACTGACAAACATCTCAACCTCAGTAATACGCTCCTGCTGTGAATTTGCGGTGAATTGCATTTAGAACAACACATTTACGCGTCTGCATTATGCATTTCCCTCTAAATGCAAACAAAAATATAAACAAATGCTTAATGCGAAATGAAAAAAAAACAAAAAAACGACGAGGTTACAGCCATTTTTCAGTTCTCGCTAAAAGGTTACGCTTAAAATCGGAAAGCTTGCTGAACAGAAGACAAACTCGTAGTAAAAAGGATGATACCTGCTGATGTCTATAGAGAACTTTTCACTTAAGTAAGGCACGTTTTTTAAGCAGGTGATAAAAATAGTCTACCGTGTGAGTATATTAATTATCTTAAAGCAAATCTGAATATATGAATAAAGAAACAAAGGCGGAATGACGATTATATATACTGTATATATCATTCTATCTATTTATCTATCTCTCTCTCTCTCTCTCTCTCTCTCTCTCACTATATATATATATATATATATATATATATATATATATATATATATATATATATATATGTGTGTGTGTGTGTGTGTGTGTGTGTGTGTGTGTGTGTGTGTGTTCGTGTGTGTGTGTGTGTGTGTGTGTGTGTGTGTGTGTGTGTAAATGTATATACGTATATATATAGATAGATGGATAGATAGATAAGTAGATATTCATATGTATGTATGTATGTATATACAAACATATATACATATGCATATATATATGTATATATATGGATATTTATACACATATATATATATATACATATATATACATTTATATACATATACATATGTATATATGTATGTATATATATATATATATATATATACATTTATATACATATACATATGTATATATGTATGTTTATATATATGTGTGTGTGTGTGTGTGTGTGTGTGTGCGTTTTGGTGTGCGTGTGCGTTTACGTGTGCGTGTCCTTGGGCATGTGCGGCCGCGTGTGCGTGTGTGTGACTGCACATGTGCATGCGTGTATGCGTGTGTGTATATCCCTAATCACTTTGTCTGCTTCCGTCGTCGTCTGTTCCCCGGACGTCGTGCCCCGCCACCGCTCAGACCAAACTGTCCTCGAATAGCGCGAAGACGACCGAGCGGCCGAGGGTTACCCAGACGAAGTAGGAGACGCCGAAGGCCACATCCAGCACAGTCGACAGCACAAGGTAGAACAGCTGGAACCTCTTGTGGCATCCAGGGCCTGTGGGCTGCGGGCTTCCTCGTCTGCTCGGAGGCTTTTCCGGGCCTGGCTGCAAAGACGGGTCCATGGCCATCCACGCCGTTATCGGCAGCTTGCAGTCCGAGTAGAAGTCCTTCTGAAGCATCTTCTGGTCAGGTGGAACGTAAGTGGGAGGCTCCGGAACGAAGGGCAAGGCCGGGGCGGGTCTCGGCCTGCGCTTCTGCTCCGCGTCTCTTTCGTGGCGGATCCGGAGGAAGTTGAAGATCAAGTGGAAGAAGAAGACGGCGAACAGACGACTGGCGCTGTAGAAGAAGTAGATGTCGAAGGCCTTGGGGTAGGACGACTCCGGGATCATGGCGCTGGACTGCGAGATAAGGGCGGCGACCACGATGAGGCAAGACAGCGTCACCATGATGCGGTCGCTAGGGCGTGACGCAAGAGAGCAGAAGAGGAAGGTGAAGAACAAGGTATTGGAGGCATTGTTAGAACGCTCCGTTGGAGCGAGCGAGCAAATCAAAACGGTCTTTCATTTGAAGCTGATCTTGATTATACGAATAGCCAGATATTGCATGGATATTCATGCTCTGAGTTTTAACATGAAAATCACACGGAACACATAGAGGCACCTGAAGTTATCTTCGCGGAAGGAAGTAGTGAATGCACCGATGACCGTGATGAAGAGGCTGGGCGCCATGATGGACATGATGAAGCCACCGCACTGACGCTCAAGTAAGATCTGCGAAACCACACCACGTCAGCCAGCCTTGCTATTGATTTTACATTATAAATGTGGGAAATGTAACCTTTCATAACGCATCATTTCTATGTTATGAATTTCGGTGAAGCAATGACAAGCAACATTCAGCTCAGACTGTGAAAAACTACTCAGAGTATTTATGCATCAAGTCAGTCTTTCGTACCTTAAATTTGACGAGGGTAACAGTAGAGTTTTCCTCCACATCCCCAAGGCTGTATCGCACATTATAGATCTGGAACAGCGGCATCGTAGTAGGACGTGAAGTTACATTGATGCTCTACAAGGGAAAACACAAAGGAATATTAGTTGCAATTGCAGAGACTCCATCAAAGTTCTTATTCTACCAATTTGCCATTCCTTAATATCTCTAAAATACTCAAAACCTCCACAGATTACCGAAGTGTCGAAATAGGCCGTGAAACTTCCCGAGTTCAGAATTTCGACCTCGACGTTGCAGACGTGAACGTCGAAGGGAAACAGCTGGAGGTCGAAATAACAGTGATATGCGGCTGTCGACGTCTCACTCCTTACCAGAATGGCATTCTGGCTGGTGTTGTATACGTAACCTGAAGGCCAAATAATGTGCAATATCTGAACTGCTTTTTACAAACTGTATTTTTAATTGCCGATATTTTATTAGTGATGCACGGTATTAGCCTGTAAAAGTGTATGAGTTCGAAGGGAGTTATTTAGATAAACCTTTTGTTCACGCCATATATTTGTTAGTATTAACAAAACTTAAACTAAGGGTTTATATTTTCAAATGATTTGCACACCCATTGAGCGTTTGGCTTCATATTCCATGGGCGTGTTGTGGATCTATACCAATTAATCGGGCAATGAGAAAAATAGTATCTTTGCTAAATCATTCATTCTTATCTACAACTTTTATATTATAGAAACGGATATGTTTCCATTGTAGGAGTTCGCACCCACAAGATGCACATTTATTATTATGGATCATTTTTGGAAATCGAAAACACTAAATCATTTACATCATTTACATTTAGAATCTTTATTTACGATGATCCAACTTCTGTCTCTCTTATCATACGTAAATGTTTCCATCTCCATAATATACTCGCTTATGCATGGGTATCAATCGCACCCAAATATAGATAACGATAATAGGAATAATAATAGTAATGAACCCCGAGAGCAAAGCAATAAGACAGCGCACCTTCGTATCCGTCCCTGGCCGTGGCGAGCCCCGTGCCCGCCTTCTTGGCCGTGAAGGCGATTT
>NW_028234410.1:14590521-14595521 GCF_977035675.1 Penaeus japonicus
ATATGAATGAACTTGAACATAATTTCTAAATATAAATAGTAAGACAGGTACTTGGGTGTGCATTCATGTGGTAGGTAAGTTTTGGTGTAACACATACAACTATTTAATGATTGCATATGCTTTTGATGGTGATGATGGTGTTACAGGTGTTTTTGTGTGATTGAATCACTTTTGTGCTGCATTTTTCCTTTATTTATGATACCTATTACACCAAATGATAATTTGAACCACCTAGGTAATATATCATATATAGACCCATATTTCATCTAAAAGTCTAGAAAATAACATAATAACATAATACATACATATACATATACATACACATACACATACACATATACATATACATATACATATACATAAACATATACATATACATATACATATACATATACATATACATAGACATAGACATACACATACACATACACATACACATACACATACACATACACATACACATACACATCTTAACTCGTTGCTGATGGGGGATAGATTTGCTAAGACAGGCTCTAGGATGGGTTTTATTTCTGAGCGAGGAAGCTTCAGCAACATACCTTGATTTTTCCCACTCCCTTTTAGTCACTCATTGTAGAGCTAGAGTCATTTTTGTGTTTTGTTTTTTGTGTGTTTTACTGTTTTTAGAGACTTATATCTGTCATATCACAGGCTCTATCAATTCTGCAGTTGACTAAAATTGTAGTTCAGGGTCCATATCAACTCATTTCTTTCTTTATACTCAGTGTGATAGAAAAATTGCTGTGTTAGGGGAGGGCAAAAAGCAACTTTATTTTTCGTATTTGTGTGCTGTCAGGAGCGAACACGAAACTTATAACCATCTAAAATGAAGATAACATGAAGAGGTAGGGAAGAGGAAGGAAACTTGTGCTTTTGACAGTGAGTACCACAATAAGGCATTCCTACTGGCACAGGGGCACATTTTAGGCATTGGTCATGGTGTGTCACCTTCCTCTTCTCGTTTTGCTTGCACATATTTCATCTGCGGTACTTTAGAGCAAGAGGTTGGCAACTTGCTATGTGCCATCGCTCTATAGAGATAGTGCTTGCTAGAGACAGTAGATGAGTGCTATTCAAGGCTCTCTCTCCTGCTTGTGCTAGAAGAAAATGGTGCCATCTAGGTATTGAATGTGAGTTGAAACCCATTTTGCTTAATATTACGGCAGTTATAATAATTATGACTGCAATTGTCAACATCACTCACTCATTACTTATATCACATTAAAATAACATAGTGATTCAAAATCCCCGAACGTCATGATGCCCATCGTCAGGCAAGAGCTCCTTCGTAATGTATGACGATAAAACAGGTCACCCGTCGTTAATGGGTTAACCCTCTCTTGACGGGTGGTACACCATTGGTACCGCGCATTCAAGGGCCCGCTCACAGGGTGCCGGCATACGGCGTCGATCATTTAATTGATTTAAGCCTATGCGTTTGAGAGCCCCGGCATTGCAACTTGCAAGGCTGGAATGCCCCCGGCATGAATGAGTTAAAGATGTTCAGCCTGATCATCTTAAGATGTGGACCATCTCAGAAGGATTGAGTTGATAGATCTTTACTAACCACTGCAGTTTAAAATATTTTATGCAGTAATTCTTAATTTCAAGGGTCTGCTTATAATTCTATTTTTATTAGAAGTAGGCATTAAACTCTGAGTTACAGACAATTGAATACAAGACTAGTCACATATAGTTATGATAAAGATAATTGTTATTATTTTACTGTCTCTGTAATTTTTATTTTTAAAATTGTTGCCGTTGTCAATTTCTTCCAGCCTATTAGTACTGTTCCCTTAGTTAAATGTTAAGCAGTGTATGTTTTTCATAGGCAAAATTCTCCATATGCTCATTGAACTCCCTTTTCATCATTATTTTTTAGACAAATATGGAGTGTATATTCAGTTTTTCACTTGTACAAATTAGTAGTGGTGACCCCAGAATTTTTTTTTTTACTGGGTTGGCCAGACGGAGCAAGTAAAAAGGTCTTTGCATGGCATAACTAAACCAAAGACCACAACTGTCAATTAGATTTCAAAAATGTTATTATGCTGTTGTTGTACATAGTTTAATTGAACACTATGTCAATATGAGAGAATTACATACTGATATTTAAATGGACCATTGAAATGAAAATTTTTGAGGGTTAGCTTTGCCAAAAGCGGGCAAATGACCATTACTTAATTATTTAACTTCTTTGCTGGAACTCAAGATGTTTTTCATTGCTTATTGTAAAGGACTGTATTGAATTGTATGTTTTTTTCTAGTATACATTTTTTTGGAAGAATCTTTAGTTTGTGTTATACTGTTTGAAATATCCTGGTGTTTCTCCATTTGGACCCAAAACGACAATGGGTTAAGGGTACTAACTTTAAAACTATTAGAATTTTTCATTAGTTTGATGTTGATAGCAGCTATACCCAGTCATCTTCACTAATATACTTGTGAGCTTGGTGATTATTGGCTGAATGAACATGTCAGGGTGATATCCTTGTATATCAAATAATCAGCATCAACAGTCTGTCAAATAATTATCATCACCAACCTTTGAGCCTGTCTGAAATCATGTCAAATTTCCAATCACATCTTTGTCTGGATAAGAAAGTACAGTTTGATAATTACCAACTATTATTTGGAACATGTGGCAACTTTTACCTTCTTCCGGGTGATCTGTAACTATAGATTTTCTTAAGGAATTATAATGTTCGTATGTACTTTCTTTACAGCTAACCTTATTTTGTTTATCATTTTCTCAATTTCACAATACAGTTTAACTTTCAACTTGATTTTGTCATTTTGAATCTCGGCAGACAAGTATTATTTTAGTACTTTACTTGGTTCTGTTGACTTCTGGTTCTCAAAATGCAATCCATCATACAGTGATTTTACTATCAGTTATGTACTTTTTATATTTCCTACCCAGCAACAATTGGAAAATGTGTATTTTCTTGCTCACTCCATAAGATATCTTGTATGCATCTTATATGTTTCATTGCCCTCAGGTATGGAAGCAGACTGGATGAAACACAATGAAAGTCATACACGCACACAAAATAAATATCAGTATTGGATACATCCAAATTAGAATAATTTGAGCCTAAATGATAATGTGTTAAAGTAGACAGGAACAATTTTTTTTTTTCTAACTTATGTGCACATGTAGGTATAAACTTTGCCATTCTTAAGGTGTTGATTCTTCATGCCCTTGCAAATGAGAAGATATTTACTCTAGCATTGGTGGTTTCAGACAGGCGCTAGGTGTTTGCCCTTACTCATTATGATATTATAGATGTAATCATGATATCCAACAAAATTTCTGTAGTTTTTTCACATGCATTAAAAAAAAAATATATATATATATATTAATGTATATGCTTTCATATATAACAGAAGCCATTATGAGAGATAAGGCATCGTGGTCTCAAGCTGCTAGAGACAACCCAGACCAGCTGACTATTGATGAGTTTTTGGCCTTCAGACACCCAGAATCCTCTCATGCAACAATACTCAATATCGTAGAGGAAACCATAGGAAGATTAGGTAAGATGTTTTTTTTTATATATATCTTTGGAGTATACAGTATGGAGATTATTTAGTGTATTTGATAGTCTTGTTATTTTAATTTACTTGCATATTATACATACTTGATATTGAATTGTTCTTGTCTTTTTAGATGTGGATGAAGATGGAAAACTTACAGAAGAAGAATTTTCTGACCCAACCATGAATGAAGTGCCTGATTATATGACTGTAGAAGAATTCAGGCTAGATCGTATTAATGAATTTAAAATTGCTGATTTGGATAAAAATGGCAAAGTTGAAAGAAAAGAACTGTTGGTAAGTTATTTTTTAGTGAAAAGAACTTTTGATTTGTAATGTTTGATATTACTTGTTTATCACAGGTCTAGGTGATATGTTTGTATATTCAAGATAATGATCATTGTACCTACTGTATATGGAGAACTTCCTTTTTTATGTTTATTTCAGCTCTTCCGTTTATAGTTGATTGCTTTGCTCTATTATTAATTCTATTAACTATCTACTCTTTTTTCCACCAGCACTACATTGACCCTCGCAATGTGCACCATGCAGAAAAGGAAGCAATGAACCTTCTAGCTGCAGCAGACAGTAACCAAGATGGGGTTCTTACTCTTGTTGAGGTGTTGGCTGAGAGAGAGATGTTCATGAAGAGCAAGATGGTGGATGCTGCAAAGAGCTTCCATGATGAATTTTGAGTGAAAGCTTTTGATCTCATGAACTTTGTGAAAGATGGAAATCAAAGAATGATTGTAGCTAATATTACTTAGCCTTAGATGATTCCTTCTTGTCACTGTTTGCTAGCTTTGTAAGTTTTTAGTATCTCTATTTTGTGTATGTATTAGAATTCCATAAGGGTTCTTGATCGTCATAATATTTATGATAGCATTCACATTTGCTGAATTGTAATAGTTGAGCTTTAGGTATATGTGTAGGAGTGTTTCTCAAAGGGAAAGCCTTATTTTAATTGTTGATGTATTTTTTGTTATTGAAACTAGCACAAACCTGATTATGACATTCCAACCTTTTTGTTAAATGTTTCAGTGATACTAAACATAGAAATTTGCTAGCAGTATTATTTCTAGGCAGTAAGATATTATGTAGTACAAGCAAATGACTCTTTATGATGCAAAAGAATTTTATGATGCAAAATGTATTCACCTCACAGCTCAAAAAAAATAGTATTTTTAATACATTTTACAATACCTAGCACTAAATGTACCATATTGATTGTATTGTATTAATGTATCAGGTGAACAATGTTGGTGATGAATGAGGAAAAGGATTAGATAAAATTTAGTCACAAAGATTTATTTTGTTTAGTTGATATATGCATGGGGTTGTGGCAGATAAGGATAGCATCAGAAGAAATAATGACCCTTTTATTTTTTCTTTCTTTCTCAATTAATCATCAGATCTTGATCCTGTTGATTGTCACTGGCATT
>NW_028234410.1:14608021-14613021 GCF_977035675.1 Penaeus japonicus
GTGGAAGATTCGATCTGTTATCCTCCTCCTGCTGCTGTCCAATGGCTTCTTCTTCCTCTACTGGTTCAAAGTTGCTCACATTGGTATCAACGAAGAATGTCGATGGGGGGTAAGTAAGCATTTTTGGTGTTGGCATTTCGTAAGTTACTTATTATAAGGCATTTCATTTGTACACTGCGGAAAGGAACAAGTTAAAATGTTTTCATAATAAGAAACCCAGATGTTGAAATGGCATGACGGTCTTCGCAACCTTCCAAATGTTAGCCCCACATTTGCACATCCAACCGTCCTCCGGGCTTCTACAGGTGTCGCCGTGGCTGCACAGGATGGCGAACTCCATGGTCATTCGGCAGGACAAGGTCGTGGAGCAGCCCATCCAGCTGGACGGCCTCTCGCAGCGCCTGGTCAAGGAATCCCGGGAGTTCCTGGCTCAGCACGCGAAGGACGAGCAGCCTTTCTTTTTGTTCCACTCCTTCCCCCATGTGCACACGCCAATGTTTTCGGCGCCGCACATGAAGGGCGTCAGCAAGCACGGAAGGTAAATGAGTGTGTGTGTGTGTGTGTGTGTGTGTGTGTGTGTGTGTGTGTGTGTGTGTGCACGCATGGATACTGTATGCCCGCCCGTATGTAAATGCGCAGTGAGTTTTTTCCCCTGGCATAATTCAAAGCCATGTCACTCGCTGATGAGCCAAGGGCAAATCTAGATCCCAAAATCCCGCCCTAGCTACGGCGACAACGTGGAGGAGATGGACGAGAGCGTCGGGGCGCTGATGGACGCCCTCAGGGAGTTCGACCTCGAGGACAACACTATCGTGTACTTCACTTCGGACCAGGGGGGCCATCTGGAGTCGGTGGATTTCCAAGGGCGCCGCATCGGGGGACACAACGGGCGCTTCAAGGGTAGGAAGGCGGGGCACGAGACGACCACTTCACGTTTTCTTTCATTCTTTGATATTCTCTTGTTTTCATGTAACTCGATAACCTTCATTTGTTCCTTTTCTGTCAACAGGAGGGAAGGCCATGGGAGGAGCTGAAGGAGGCATTAGAGTAGCGGGCATCTATCGGTACCCAGGGCACTTACCAGCAGGCGCCACCCTTGACACCCCGACCTCCCTCATGGACCTGATGCCCACCGTGCTGGACTTGGCAGAGCTCCCGTCTGTGCACGAGCTCGTCCCCGCGGCGCCTCGAAAGGTGCATCTGCTCCTCCTGGGCAGTCGAAGGGAGACGAATTGATATTCATGAATACTGTATTAATCATGATATAAGTAAGATTGTACGGCTAACATTCCGCACTAAAAGTTATATTGCTTGCAAAGGTTTGCAAAGTGCTTACTGTAAACTGGGAAATCTTTAATAATTTGTATAAGTTGCATTTTCAAAGTTGCCCGAAGGAGCATCGTGATATAACGTTTGCGGGTGTGTGAAGAACCACACACACACACACGCACACACATACACAATATATATATATATATATATATATATATATATATATATATATATATATATATTTATACATATATATATATATATATATATATATATATATATTTATATATATATATATATATATATATATATATATATATATATATATATATATTCTATGTATATGTGATGTAAGGTATAAATATTATTTCCTAATTTGTTTACCCATTCATTCATCCATTCGCTTATTCCCCATTTTGTGTCCACAGGACCTGGATGGAGAGAGCATCGCTGACCTGCTGAAGGGCGAGAGTCGCTCCCCCGCGCGCCCTCCTCGCATCTTCCTCCATCACTGTCGCAAGAACATACATGCTGTCAGGGTTGATACAGGTCATATGAACATTCTTAAAGTACCTGGGTAGTTGGTTTATTGATAGATTTTGGCCATCTTTAAAAGGGAATGTTTATCTCGTTTTGCTACAATTACTAAATTCTTGTTCCGTAATTCATACAGGTGACCACGTCTATAAGATGTACCTGTACAAGCACAAGTGGTTCCCGGGGAGCACACAGTGTGGCTGGGGACACACCGAGGGCTGTCACTGTTCTAAGGACAAGATGCATGACCTCACCAAGCAGCCTGAACTCTATGACCTTGTTCGTGATCCCTACGAGGACCAAGACCCTATCAGCCCGGAAACAGAAGAGTGAGTGTTTCCGAATTTGATCATCATGAAGTGTTAAATGTATAGATGATCAGTTACAATTATTGATAACTTTAGGTGAATATAGTGCTTTGATGTAGATGTGATAACTGTAGACCTCATTACCACGATCATGCCCCAAGGCCGTTCATTGTACATCGAATATGTGTGTACAGAGTCTGTTATGATGATATGCATTCACAGGTACAAGAAAGTCGTAGGCGCTTTGATGCAGCACTTGGACGAATGGACTCGTACCGTCCATTACCCTTCGCCGCAGCTCGCCTCTCGCCTGGACGTCGCCTTGCTGCCTTGGAGACAGCCAGTTTGCTTCAACTGCTAGCTGAGCTTGTTTGAGTGATCTGCTAGTAGCTCCAATTCGCGCCAAACGTTTCTGCTTGTAGCTGTTCCTGCTTGGCGTAGTTGCTCAAATGGTTTCCTAAACCTGATATCTTCCTAAGAGATGTTGAGCGTCATTTGGTAACTATTCTTTAATAATTTCGTTGGTACTAATTGCTTCTGACATTGCTGACCAGTCCCTAAGGTTTCTAAGGTCCTGTGTCCATGACTGATTATAAACCCTGTTTTTTCCTTATCAGAATGTCTACCTACTCATAGTGAACACAGGGAATTTATTGATAATCTAATAAAGGATAAAACCAAATTATGTGTATGGTTTCCTAGGGAACGTGTTTCCACCTTGAGAACACATAGAGCAACCAACGAAAAAAAGATCAGCACAGACACATTACCAGGATATAATAAGTATATAATTAAGGGTACAATAACATAAACAAAAATAAAATGTTCTCGTTAGAGATGTCGAGATTGGTCTTCATGATATGGAGTTTTACGCTTCAGTTGGTAGGCCTGAGTCATCTTTGCAGAGAGCATGGCGTCCACCTGGAAAAAGAACAGTGAGATTAGATTTTCCAAAAGCAATGATTGGGCAGTCGTTTAAAGTCTAAAATTAGTAATGGGACTCAAACTAATTATACTGGAGAAAGTTGTCAAGTGTTTTCCAATGAGAAACGTATGTCATGGCATTAATTAAGTCTCAGTTGCGTTGTAGTTATTAATTAATTGGAAAATACATATATGTAATTGATATGAATATTACTTTGAGTGATGTGTAAAATAATCAAAAGTGATCCTTGTTTGAAATTAAATGACTGAAAAGACTGGATTTAGTGATATATCGCTATGCAATATCAATATATCACAAAGGAAATAATATTGACGCTAAAATCAATCATAACAAGATATGCGATGCGAATACACACTTGTTCTTCTACTTAAGCGTCTAAGATATAATTATCATAATAAAGACTTTTGCAGATTAACGACATGGTAGAATGGTTAATGCGCTGCACAATGGAACAATTATGCCAATCAAGGTCAATATGGGACAAGTATAGCGTAGACACAAATCTTTTAGTACATGCATTTTGCCAGGATTTGCATAATCAGAATCCCCTGAATGAGAACTTAACTGATCGGGAAAGTCTCAAATACCTGAAAACTTTATGACCAGCTTTCACATTGTAACGATAACGAGACACATAATGTTGTGACCTTGAGAATTAGGCTAGAAGGCGAGCTAAAGTGTGTGACAAACAATGCAGAAGAAAGTGTAAATTTCTCAATGGAAAATAGGATCAAGCACTTGTATACCAAATCACATCTGATTTATTGGAAAATACTGTATACCTTCGTTACATCCTAAATATATCATATGCATGGAAGCTTGTTTATGCCTGTGTAGGTACCCAGGTAGGAATACAGGGCTCTACTTAACAAAAACAATTCTTATTCACGGAAATTGCTGTGTATGAAACGTGTTATTTGTAACTTTTACAAAATCTCTTAGTTATTCAAAACACCAAACACAATAGTTGGCAAGAAAAAAAATATATGAGTTAAATATAACTGACCATGGTAACTAATAACGATTAGATTCACTTCCTTTAACAAGGTCCAAAAGTATCTTTTCGATACAACTTTGACGTCAATCATCACTGACATCTGTCTGACTGAACGGCAACATATCCGCTTTCCAGATCCTTGAGCGCATTTGCCGTGTTAGGACTGACGATATCGAATGTCTGAGAATCTGCCGTCTCGCGATAGTGATAGAAGTTGTTAGATGACATGGATAAACATGAACACTGTGAATATAACCGTGAGCAACCTCGGTATTTCACGATTGATTGGTGTTTCTTATCAAGAGGGCATTAAAAATATATTGTTATATAATGCAATGTATACGATGTGATGCTATGGAGGCTATTTTGTATGATCGAACACAAACTGTGATTACTGCCCTATAGATAACGTGGAATTGTATTAGTGTTTCGTAAATTATATATATATATATATATATATATATATATATATATATATATATATATATATATATATATATATATATATATATATATATATATATGTGTATTTTTATATATATATATATATATATACACACACACACACACACACACACACACACACACACACACACACATATATATATATATATATATATATATATATATATATATATATATATATATATATATGTGTGTGTGTGTTTGTGTGTGTGTGTGTGTGTGCATATAAATATATATATATATATATTTATATATATATATATATATATATATATTATATATATATATAATTTACGAACACTAATACAATTCCACGTTATCTATGGCAGGCAGTAAAGTTTGTGTTCGTGTTCGATCATACAAAATAGCCTCCATAGCATCAGTATACATTGCATTATATAACAATATTTTTATGTGGTGTGTGTGTGTGTTGATGTGGTGTTTGATTGTGTGTTATTTGTGTTGTGTGTGTGAA
>NW_028234410.1:14673021-14676392 GCF_977035675.1 Penaeus japonicus
CATGGATCAGGCAACAAACAAAAGTAGAGGATATACTCAAGACCATCAAGAAGAAAAAGTGGCAGTGGGCTGGTCATATATATCGGAGACAGGATAACAGGTGGACAAAGAAAACAACAGAATGGGTAATACACGACACAAAGAGACCCAGGGCAAGACCAATGACTAGATGGCGGGATGAAATAGCGAAATTCGCAGGAGTAAACTGGAATCAGAGGACACAAGACCGGAATGACTGGAAAAGATTGAGAGAGGCCTACGTCCTGCAGTGGATTGATCCATGCTGCTGCTGCTGCTGATGATGATACACACACACACACACACACAAATATATATATATATATATATATATATATATATATATATATATATATATATATATATTTGTATGTGTGTACAAACACACACATATATGCAATTATCTCTAATGAAACCGGGTTTTTGTAAGTGTATACTACTATCATTTTATTGTATATCAAGTGACATATCTGTTAGTGTTCAAACCAATCCTATCACTGAAACTAATGTGTGGTATTTCATCTGCTTTTGCGTCCTTATCTGTTTACTACCGCTATCAATACCCACCTTCCTGTAACCTTAATAACAAAAATGGTAGTAATAAAGATTTAAAAAGCTCTATATCCCTGCGGAAATTTATGGAATATCTTAGACAGGTGAGGAAACGGAAGCCCACTTCTTGACCTCTTGGTGTCAAACCCTTGTTGAGCCACCTACATGAGAGTGGACAGTATATGTGTTCCTGCCAGCTCGACATCAGTGCATCAAGCTGCACTGCACTGCAATGGCTAAAGAAGAAGCTTCTACATGGAAACCTACATGAAGGCCATTGTACTTGCTGGTGGCAACTATTTTCTCACATGACAGCCTCCCTAGGGCCAAGTTGTTGTCGAAAGGATAAGTGCTTCGGAAACTTTTATTCTGGTTGGTTGATATATATAAAATAAGTACAATATACAGCCAGTCATAAAAGCATAAGAGTCCACTGCAAAATTAGAAAAGTTTTGTTCAAAATAATAAGAATTAACATAAGGCATATTGATTCAACTAAAAGAATTCCAAAATGTTACCGCCACAACTTTTTCAGACAGCACATAAAGATGAATCTCGTAAATGACGAAAACGAGACCTTTATTCCGACCCAAAAGGTCATGCAGGTATCATTCGACTCCATTGAGTGCAGGCTATCTTGCGAAAAGAACAGACGTGAAGAAAGAAATGCACATTAATTATTGAGGAAAAAGCAAACCCAAGGGCAAGGAAACGCCAGAGAATAGGGAAATATTTCAACACGTCGAGTCAGACATCCGAGGACGACACATATTTTGCACTCCCATGTGTTGCAGCTCGGAGGGGGAGCTTCCTTTTCATGATACACGCAATTTCCAGACAGTTCCATATATACACCATTGACTAAGTCAACACGGCATTTTTTCAGTGATGCATACTCTGAAAATCCCTCACAGTGTGAAAGATAATATCCAGACATTTAGAAACGGTGAAACAGCAATTGCGAGACGACCAGAGCGAACACCTGCAGTTGGTAAGAATCTCTGTTATTCATTTTACACCCCTTGGATTTATGCCATGAGTTCATTGGATGGCTAATATTCATGAAAGAAGATTCATAGATATTCTATATTCTATAGGTCCTAAATGAAGTGGGATTATTTCCTCTGTGCAAGTGTAGTCGCTTCTTGGTAGTTGTTAATGACCATGCAGGAAAAAGGTGCCAATAGATGAGGTTCCAAAGGAAAAAAATGTGCGTGTCATAGTTATAACGCACGCACAAGTCCATTAGTTCAGGGGGGCAGGACGGTCACACAGCGTGACTTAGCGTGCATTATAGTTTAACTAGGACAAATGTCACTGAACTGAAATGAACTGCTGGTTGTATGTTGTAGTTTATTCTTACTGAACAAAATAATTCATTCTATATGATATAGTAATGATGAGATTATGTAAACAAATTTATAAACAATCCATATATAAACATGATGAGCTGTTGCATAATACTTTCTTTAAATCACATCTTTATTAAACGACAAACATGTCAAATATTTCATCTATGTTGATTATATTTATTTAATTAGTGAATACAAGATTGTATATCCTTTAAACTAAGTAGGGCGCAAGAATGCATAGTCAGGCCTTGGGAGTATTGAATATCTTTCAGACCAATGGTTCCCAAAGTGGGCGGCGGTGGAAAGGTCAGGGAGGGGGGGGGGGGGGAGTCAAAAGGGGTCGGTAAAGGGTGACAGGGTGGCATTAGGAGCAGTTAAGTGATATATAACTTTTTATTTTTTGCACAATCTGAATTACGAAATGTATGCCATAAACACAAAAGATAAAGAAACACGTATGCAGTTTAGAGATAATACAACTAATATGAGAATCATAAACGAATGCATATCTCATTTTAATTTTTTTAATTTTTTTGTTTTTTTTTTTTATATAAAATAAAATAAAAAAATATAAATAAAACAAAATAAAAAAATATTAAAATAAATAATTAATAATATAAAAAATTAAATAAAAATACAATAAATTAAATAATATTAAAAAAAATAGTCCAAAGCCGGAGTCAAAAGTCCGAACGTTTGCTGGACGCCTATACACATCAAGTACAGTGACGCGCGAGTTATTTGAAAAATATATCTTTGTATTTAGCTTTCTTGTTTTCAATTTCAAGCATATTAAAAGAAAAAAAATGTGCTCGCTAGAAATCCACCTGGAAGCCAAGGGGGCGCCTGCCTGGAAACATTTTTGGAAAACTCTATTATGGACAATGGTATATCTATAGTCTAATTGCAGTTTGCGTAAAGGTAATGGATATAATGCATAATATGATTAGAAATAACGATAGAGTACAAAACTATTACATACCTCACACTAAGTTATATATAATTACATTGTCCCCTTCAATACTCAGTCAAACAATAGACTCTGACAAGCACTTCTTAACAATACTGTCCATGCCCTTGAAACCAGTCGATGTGCATTGCAACCCACGCCATTATATCTGCATCAAAGAAAGCGGGTGCGTTATCAGGGATTTTTTGTGATAATGTGCCTGTGTCCAGACTAGGGAAAGAGATAGCTACTGCTTGACCTGTTTGTAGCATTTCAGCTCAGAGAGATATACAGGCTATAGGGCTAAAGGTATCCTACAGGCTCTAGAGGAAGTCTTTGATGGCTCCGAGTATCAGAATTCCATTTTCCTAATAAATTGAATGTATATATACATAAATATACTGTATATACATACATACATATATATATATATATATATATATATATATATATATAATATATAATATATATTATATATATAATGATATATATATATATAT
>NW_028234410.1:14676492-14681947 GCF_977035675.1 Penaeus japonicus
TATGTACTCAACAATTAAAATCTGCTGTACTCTGGAAAGATTGCAATTCATGCACACCTTAATGGTTTCTTTCAAATAGGATATTTGTAAGAATTACTCATCTCTCATGTCAGTTTACTGGTTATACCCCCCTCCCTTGCAATACAGAATCATATAGAGGTATTTAGGGAATTATTTTCGTTTGTTTTTATAATTACTAGTAAACCGATTGTCATAGCTATAACAACAGATGGCTTATTAACAGAATAAAGGAATGAGTAGTTTGATGATATTTAGGTATTTGAATTAAGAAAATAGAAAGGAGAGAAAATGAATCCGTGAGATATAATAGTTTTCAATTCTATTTTTCTCAAAAGCATTTTTTCATTCATTTGGTATCAATGGAAGTATTTTCAAATTTAATAATACTGTTGAAAAGATAAGCAAAATGTATGTACAGTATTGTTGCATTTTCTTTCTTTCTTTCTGTTTTTTTTTTTTTTTTTGGGGGGGGGGTTGATTTAAAATTTTGTTTTGGATTTTTTTTCAGAAAAATAAAACTGATTTAGAAGGGTATATATTCAAGTATATTTTGATTTTTCCTGAGCTTGATTAATTTTAACCCATTGGCCGTTGTTTTAATAAAATATATGTACAGTCATGTGGCAGGTTTATGTTGTATGGCCTGATGCCATCCGTGTTTATGACCGGTGCTGCCTTGACAGCAGATCATGCCATCCGCTATCAATGGGTTAAGTTTAAGTACTTGCAATTTATTTACAAAGACTGGAATTAATTGTCATGCTTAATTTTATGGTAAAAAAGCAAAATAAATTTACTGAATATTACCTCTACATTTGTGAGCAAAAAAAAACATGGAAATTGAAGATGGAAATATCTTGGACTAATGTAAGAGGTAATATTATTAGACAGATTATAGATCCTGCACAATTAGTACAATTACAGGATTTTATGAGAAACTTAATTTTCTTTATTATGTACTTTCATATTTAGCATCACACAATAGTTTTGGTATATGTAACTTATTATACGTATTACCCAGGAATATTTCCCTTTTTAGGTCACGGGATGTATGACGACATCCTGATAGGAGGAGACCTGGAGAATCTGGCTTTCATTGCCTATTATTGCAAAGATTCGCGTTAGGTACTTTGGGCCACCCTCGGCAAGGATCCCGCCCGTCTGCCAAATAAGCCGAGATGCTCATCAACGGCAAATTTCTCACCAGAGAGAGGTTATCGCCGATGAGAAGTGGCATGTAAGCTGTGATTATTAAGAAAAGAAGCTCAAAATATAATGAAATGAAGGAAAGGAGGTTAATGTGTATGACTAAATGTTGTTGAGGAATGTAACACATCTTTGTGTAAAGGTAAAGGTTGCTAATTGTTTAAGTATTACAGTTAATTAATGTGGAACTTAAGCCCTTAACAGTCCGTAAAATGTAAGGTGGAACCAAAGATGTGCACTTAAATGTAGTCATGTAACCAGTGATATCAGGACAGTATTTTTATTACAAATGTAGTGAAGAGTTCATTGTTTGATTTATATTTTCTTTGCAATGCTGTCTCTTCACAACCTTTGATGTATACATGTCTCATATTGTAATATTCTGCTTATTAACTGCCTCAAATCTTTAATGCATACTGGATATCTATGCCAAATCTTAATTTTCTTTTGATTACTTTTATCAATTAAACATCCATCAGACATGAACTGTATGTCACTTTCACATATTTTAATTTTCTTTTCCAAAATGTCTCCTCTATTTGTCACCTGATCGTTGACTTGAAGAAGATTTTGAAAAGAAGGGACGCTTTAGAACAACTTCTTAGTCATTTTTCAGTAATGCAAAAAGTATGTCAATTTTTCTTTAATAGGAGATATTCAATAGAATGTCTTGTGTAATGATTTTCTGTCTTCTCTGACTCTCTACCAGCTTTTGACTTTTTCTTTTCTTTCTCACTGTGATGGACTTTTGAGATCATGGGCTGCCATTACATTATTTTTTCATTTTTGTTTCTGTAATGGTTCCAGAATCTTGCTGGTAGATTGTTGAATTATGGTCTGTGGTAGATTGCATTTGTACAATATTGTTAATCACTTAATATATTAACACACTTGGGAAGAAAATATGCAACCTTGATTTATTTATATTGTATTTTTTTGCTTTTTTTGGCAGTCTTGTCCAAATAGAAAGCAAGGTGACAAGATCTAATATACTCTATACCTTTATTATTTAGTTTTTTTATTTATTTATTTTTTGTTCAGGGGTGTTATATTTCTTCTATATTATAACTTGCTTTGGAATTATTATTTTTTCAATTCATTAGATGCAGTAATAATAATTATGTTTTTGATAAAGAGCTCAGGACAAGTTGTACGTGAATGTCTCCATAATTTTTTTTCATCAGTGCTTTTTACTTATTATTATGCCTTTGATTGTTAGTGAAATTTGCTTTCTGGGAATAGGGAAAAGTGCATTAGCATTGTATACAGGTGATCGGGTATCAATATTATCTCATTCAGATGTGAATGAAACTTTTTAAAGATAGCTGAATTTGTACCATAATCATTGTGTACCTGTGTATGGGTGTTTTATAATACTACTCCCTCCATTGCTATTGCATTGGTATCACTGCAGAATTATAGCAACTGCGGGAAAAAGGAGATAATTAACCAGAAATTCTCATTTTGATGACTCAGTTTCATATATTATATTCTCAAAGAAGCTTCTTATTATTTTTTGACTAAGTTGAACCTTTTAATTTAAAGGCAGAAGGAATTGAATTGTGTATATTTATAACTGGGGGGGGGGTGATTGTTACATTCGTATGGCAATATTTCCTTACACAAGGGGACATTTTGAATCTCAACTAAAATTAAAGGTATTTTGATGTTAGCTTTAAATGTTCAAGAGATAAAAATCAACTGGAACCAGTGCGTGTTTCTTTTTTCCTCTATAAAGTGTACTGCTATTATTACTTTTGAAATATTAAATGTGTGTATTTGATTGACTTGTTAACCTTCAAAACATTTATTGATGAATATCAGGATACTTTTGCAATGTAGACCCAGTTAATCCTTTGATGTCAGGCTGTTTGTAGGCCTTGGGAATATTCCCAGGTGCCTCTGCCAACTGCTTGCCTCGTCTCTGGCTGGTTACATAGGCTTTTTCTTTTATTTGTTTTTTTTATGTGTTTCAGTTATTAAAGGTATGATTTGTCCAGTATAGTCAACTATACATTTGCTATTTGGAGGCTAATTGTATTCCCTCAGCTCCATTTTGTGGAACAAGAGATCTAATATTTTTTGTAAGGATTGTATCTTTAAGTTCTGCATTTATGAAATGTAGATTTACATCGGAGAGTAGAACAGGGTGCTTGGTTACTTTCAGAGCTTTGCTATCAAAACCAACTGTTTTTTGTTGTACATGAAAAACACACACATATACACAAACTCACACATGGTGTTTTACTTTGTTTTTTCATGTATTTTATGTGAAGTTATCATTTAGGTAAAGGAAAATGCTTAGTGAATGCATAGACAAGTTTTAACACCATATCACGACGGGACTATTATTGCCTGACCACCCGCAAATGCTGGGAAAATAACCAAGCGCACAATGCTTCGTGCTGGTAGGTGTTTATTTTTTGCTGTGGTGAACTGCGCTGATCCTCTCAGAGCGTATCATCCACCCTATTTCCTTATGAGGTTTTCTCTATGAATAGCGTCTACAAGAAAACGGCCCATAAAAATATTGCCATGTTCAGAGGAGTTAATTAGTCAAAAAACATGTTACAGTAAACACCTTATTTATTATAATCAATTGAGCTTTTGCCTATATGAGCTTCACTTCTATTGAAAATACCAAGAAACTGGGAAGCATCTCTTAGTGAGGTATCAACAAAATGTTTTTTTTTCGGCTTTTTTTTTTCCAAACAAAAAGAACAATATGAATTATCATTACACATACATATGAGTAATGTACATGTACCTCATGACGTGACATGACGTGATATCACAGGTAATCAACAAATTAGAAGTATTGCATTAGTAATCTTTTACTTTGTTTTTAATTCCTTGGCCAAACACATTTGATTCTACAATAGTTTTTCGACCTTGATTCTTTTTATTCAACTGATCAAGAATACAGAAAACACCATTAATTTCAATCTATATCACATAGTTTTCTGTGCGTCATATTTTTTTAACGCTATATCCCATTTTAAAGACAATCTAACACTAAAGTAACAGAGTCCTAAGAAATTAAGTAAATTAGATATATAGCTTGAGAACAATCAGTGGTCTATTGTGCTGACGTTGCAGCGGTCTCTACTGGCCTCCAGGGCTTGGCCAGATCGCACCACATCTCTAGGAAGTCCCCCAAGTCTGGACTATTTTTGACCCGTGGATAGCAAGTCATCCGCGCAAATGGGTTAAGTTTGTTTGTCATTTGTCTGTGTACCAGTAGTTTGAATCCGTTTAACTTGTTCTCCAAGTATCAAGTCCCAAATATTGGAGTAGCGAAATCCTAAGTATACAACTTATCAATCAAGAGCTTGTATTACTTTCAAATACTGGAAAATGAATTACCATTATATTATTAATCATTCTGAATAGTATACCATTTTATCTGGAGAACTGATAAGCTTTTGTGATGTTTCAATATCTATTTCACCTTTATATATTATTTTTTTTTTCATAAATTAGGTAATTTGTAATACATGAGTTATTATTAATGTATCTTCAAAATGATTTTGCTTGGGACTTGACTCTTCTTATGATTGTTGATTTGGTATTTCTGCCCTTACCTGCCTAGAATCTTTTCAAATATCAACTATAATCATAAAAAAAAATAATATACTTTAGTGTGTGAGGACAGGCTCTTAGGACTAATAGTCTAATTTGCAGCGCGGTCTGTTCATTGTGCTTCTTAATTATCCCTTTGTTCAAGAATGCTGCACTGACAGTGTGGGAATTGAATACAGGAAATTCAGGTCAGCAAGATAGACAAAGCATGAAGTCTTCAGAGGAATATAAGACACATGCCACTGAGCCATAGCAGCAGGAATTATAGTTACTAGTATTAAATTATATATTTCAAATAATGTACGTCATTGGTAATACTGTCCCAACTGTGCCAAATATTGGGAATAAGCGGCCAAAAGCAGATACAATCTTGAAAAAAATCTTAATTTCATCACTAGCTGAACATCTTTTTTACTTTGAACATTTACATGGATGACATTCACTAGCAATTTCTTTCGAAATCAATATCCAATGTGGAAATACAAAGACATGTGGCTTTGGACAATATACAGTTTACAATGCACAGCCTTTAAGCCCATTACATTAGCAGTGGATGGCATGATTATGGCTGCAAAAACAGAGTCGGTCACAGACGCGGAGGTCCACCGTACCAGACATGTAAACCAGCCATCCTACTGCCACAAAT
>NW_028234410.1:14682047-14684547 GCF_977035675.1 Penaeus japonicus
CCTGTGTGTCAGTGTAAGAAAGATTTTTCTTTTACTTGACTTCCTGTAAGATTTTACTTTTAGAGATTATGCTTCGTAACGAGGCCTCCAAGCCGTTGTTTTGCTTAAGTATGTAGTTCATCCAATCAGCGGAATCCCCAGGAGATAGAGGGAAAGGGAGTGTTTAAATCTAGAGGCTCCACGTTGAACAAGCAACTACAAGATATCTAAATTAACGAAATGTGTTGTGATAATTTTTTATTTCATCTTCCTTTTCTTTGCAGATCACATTACCATGTGCCGTACCTAAATTCGTACCACAATTGTGCATTGTGATTAAACCACTGACGTAAGTGTTATCTCACCTATTGTGTCTGTTCTCGTTGCCAGCTGGGAGACATCATAGAGCTACTTCAAGAATCGCCGGAGTTTGACGTCATGGGCTACTTCACGCTGGGCCGAGCGAGAATCGTTGACGTGAGTGTTATTTCGGAGGAAAGATACTTGTTAAGGTTTTCTTTGATCACCTGTCTTCGCTTCAAGGGAAGGGGAGGGATTCTTGCTAAGATGAGTGACCAAAATATGCGACGTATTTCTTTGAGAGTTTCCCCGCTCTTGCATGACCGCTCGGAATTCAAAACTGTTATTTTTGCTTGCCGTGAGAGCTTCTATCATGGATTGCATAATTTCGTAGCCGTTGGTCGAAGTTAAGCTGTTGTGGAAATAAGCTTAAAGTATCAGGGACTGTGTGATGGTCATGCGTTGTTTATATTAGACGCCAGATATTCCCCTGAAGAATAAGAGAAGGGGAGGGAAGGGATCACATAGTAAATATGAGACACCCTGAAACAAAGGGCCGAAGGCGCCAAAATGATATTTGAGGTAAATTGCAAACAAAGATTAGAAATCGGTTCCACTATATTCATATATATATATATAAATATAATATAATATATATATATATATAAAATATATATAATTCATATATATATATATATATAAAATATATATATATATTATATACTATAATATATATAATATATATATATATATATACCTCCAGCCTCTTCATATGCTAGTGCAACGTCAGTATATAGAAGACGATGTCATAGTCCTTTTTACTTTGAACTTCAGCTGTGAGGAAAAGAAAGGGCACGGGAAAATTAAAATGGATCCCGACTATCCTCTCAAAATTCAGAGATTTGCCGCATGAAGCTCGAGACTGTCTTGTTATTCCACAGATCCTTGGCTTCATCACCACCTACATGGTCATCCTCCTGCAGTTCCAAGTCACCGAAACTTCGAACGAGTCCTGCCTCGCTGGCAACTCCTCTGCGTTCGTCCACTGAGACAAGGACTGCTTTTGAGGCGTGCATGGGTATGGCTAAAGGGTTACGTGGACGCATGTAGTAGTCCTAGTGCTTTGTGTGACTGCAACGTGCAATGGATGTGCTCAGGAAAATCATAATGGATATTTTTTTCTTCGACTAGTGTTTAGACCAGTAGTTCCCCACAGAATAAAGGGGTGCCATGAGTAGTAATAGGAGTGACGCAAGATTCTAAAGTGATATGGAATCTACAGATCCAACATATCAACATAGCTTATGATTACCTTACCTTTCGTTCAGACTCAATAAGAGAAGTTACGAAGATTTATTTAAGCTTATGTGCCGCATGAATTATCCGGTGTAGTATCTAACCAAAAATTGACAGAAATTAATTTTAGTATCTGTTGAATCTGCTTGCCCTGTTTGTTTATCTGAGTTCATGTTTCTTTTTATGGTCAATTATATTTGAATATCAAATCACTCTCATATTTCTGGTCATTTTTCTGTCATTTGTAACCATTGTTTATTTTGCTTCGACCAACAGCAGTTCTTGGAATAGACAAAGACGGATTATGTTGTAGAGATAAATTCTTATGGGTTAGGGACGGTTAAACAAAATTATGGGCTAACATCCCTGAAACAATAAATTCGGAATGAACGAAATAGTTCGGTATTTTACGTTATTTTACCTTGTATTAATTGAAAAAGGTAATCACATGCGGACATGCAGAGACATGGACACGCCATCTTGTACTGATTTTACTCTTTGCAATATATATATATATATATATATATATATATATATATATATATATATATATATAATTTATATATTTGTATATGTATGATATATTGTGTATATATATTAATATATAATATATATACTATATATATACATATATAAAATATTATAATATATATTATACATATATATAGAATATATATATATATATAATATTGTTAGTGATATGTGTGTGTGTGTGTGTGTGTGCTGTGTGTGTGTGGTGTGTGTGTGTGTGTGTGTGTGTATGTGTGTTTGTGTGGTGTATAGATATATATATATATATATTTATGATATTTATACATATATATGTAATATTATTATATATATATTATATATTTATATTTTATATAATTTATATAATATATTAATTATATACATTATATATATATATATCCGCACACACTGTGTT
>NW_028234410.1:14703124-14708124 GCF_977035675.1 Penaeus japonicus
TTATCCATCTTATTCGGCTATTTCTCTCCCATTTCCCATTCCCTAACCCGGGGGGGGGGGGGGGGGGGTTAGGGACCTAATCCTGTGTCGGGGCCCGTATGAAATCCAGAAGGGTTCTCGAAACACCCGCAACCATTGTCCGGAAATAAGTTGCCAAACCATCTTGACACGAATTATCCAATAAACTTGGGACGTGGTATTTTGTTGTCTACCCCCCACCCCCCACCCCAAGCTAATATCAAGAAGCTTCGACCCCGACTTCGACACAGTGTTTTTTTTTATTATTCTGTTCTACCATACGTAAATGGGTGGGAATGATGTGTTTTTTCATTGATTTGATGATTACTTTGCTTATATATATATTTTTTTTTCCGCCTCATTTTAGTCACGGTATTAGTGACTATCCAAATAAGCTAAATCCTGATTTTTTTTTTTTCTAAAAGGGTTTCTTATTATATTTGTTAATTATTGCATTTATGTTCATATATATGTCTGTGGGTGAGTGCACGCACGTGTGTGTGTGTGTGTGTGTGTGTGTGTGTGTGTTTGTGTGATTGTGTGTTTGTGTGTTTGTGTGTTTAGGTGTGTTTTAATATAAAGGTATTTACATAAGCTTCCGTTGTGCATAATACTTAATCATTATAAAGTCCTAAACACGCGTCCTTTAGCGCTCTCCTCGCTTAGTCTTTCACTTTGAGTGCTTGTACACTCACCTTAAGAAAGACTCTTGCTTAATCTCTACCCTTATTCTTAGAACCAAGCACACACACTATCCCCCCCCCTCCCCACCTCTCTCTCTCTTTATATATATGTTTATATAATAATATATATATTAAAATAGTAACAAATATATATATCATATATATAATACACTAAACGAGTAGTAATATCATAACATATATATATAATATTGACATATATATATATATATATATATATATATATTCCATATATATTTGAATATATGGATATATATATATGTAATATATATTATAGAACATAAAATTTCGATAATACAATATATAATAGATCTTCTATATATATTATAATATTATTATATATATATATAATATCATAATATATATACAAGGATATAATATCTAAGACATATATATAATATTCTATACAATATTCATATAGTGATATATATATATAATTATATATAACATAAATTATATAATGACAATGGTACTCCTCACTCTCTCTGACTACTACTGTCTATTATATAGATATATTATAATATAATAATAGATATACATTATATATATATATATAGGTATGTGAGAGTGTCAGAGAGTGTGTGGGGTTTGATGTGTTGGGCTGATGTGTGTGGTGTGAGTGTTTCTGTGTGACTGTAGGGGTCTGTGTGAGTGTGTGTGGATGGGTGTGTAGTATTAAATGATATATAATACGTCATTATTATTAATATAAGTATACATATAATATGATAGATATATATTAAAGACATAGACATTTATATTCTTATAGTGATATAATTATATATATATAATCTACTCACTATATACATATTTATATAATATTATGTGTGTGAGTGCGTGTGGTGTGTGTGTATCTATTTATAGATGTATATTTATATAATAAATATCATCATATATACATATAGAATATCTTATATTAGTATATATATATATAATATTATAGATATGTTAGATATATATATATATCTAATATATGTATATATATACATACATATATATATACAATTTAGATGTAAGATAATATATATATATATCAATATTTAACATAATATTATATATATTAGGTGTGTGCGGTGTGTGTGTGTGTGTGTGTGATGTGTGTGTAGTGGTGGTGTGTAGTTGTGTGGTGTGTGTTGTGTGTGTAGCTCGTCTTGTGTATATATCATACATATATATAATATATATATATACATATATTATATATATTTATATATAGAATAGATAACAATATATAATGATTCAATTGAACAATATATGTATCAAATATATATATATACTATATAATATATTATATATATATAAGAGAAATAATATCATAAATATATATATGTAAGACAATATAATATAACTATTTGTAGACATAAATATATAATATATTTATAAATTTGGTATGTAATATATATATATATATATATGTGAATAAATTCTATATAATATACAGATTACAAATAAGATTATATATATATATAATAAGTATAATATATACTAATATATATATATACTATATATATATGTACATAGGCTATGTATATATAGTGCTCATGCGCATATATATAATGTTATATATATAATATCATATATAATATAAACAAAAAAAACAATATAACATTTAATATATATGTCATATATGTATTATATATACATATATGTATATATATATACAGATATATATATAACTAACTCACATATTATATATATTATATAATATAATATAGATATATTATATATAAAATATATACTAAAACATTAATATATGTGTACTACAACACAATATATATAACTATCACTCATCTATATATATATATAATAATAGACTATATATATACTATGTATTTCAATCACAACATACAATATATAACTATATATTACATAAAAATATGTATATGTATATGCTAATATATATATCACATATATATACACTATACGTAGTCAAATTTTATATTATATATGATGAATATAATGATATAATATATGTATATTATATAATAATATATAATATTATATATATATATCATATTAGGAATATATATATATATAGTATATATGCTAGTGTGTGTGATGTGTGTTGTGTGTGCTGTGTGTGTGTATATGTGATATCTCGGATACTATTAATATTTTATATCATTAAGTACTAATATAATATAAGACTACTATATATATATATATATAAGTACACTATACTATATAGAGACATATATATAATACATATAACCATATCAAAAAATATATACATATAGTAATTTATATATACTATAGTATATATACTCTCATATTGCACATATTAACTAAGCCATATCAATATATATGATGTAAAGATAAATAAATTAATAATATATAATATATAAGACAACTAATATATAATATACTTATATATATGTATGTATACTATGAAATATGTATATATATATATGTTGAACTATATACTATTATTATAGGTATATATATATAATATATACTTAATATTAATGTATACTATAAATATTTATCTTTATGATCTGTTCCCTATTCCTATATATCTATCCTATCTTTTTCTCTATCTTTCTATTCGCAGTCTTCAATTTTGAAGCTGGTTGCTTAATTGGTATTTCATATATATATATATATCAATATATTTTATATATATATATATATAATATATATATATATATATATAATATATATAAATATATATATATATCATAATATTATATATATATATATATATATATAGTGTAGACTCTAATGCCGTTGCTGCTTTCACGTCGGGAGTAGAATATGTACCACAACATATTTCGCCTCCTGTAAGCGAAGGTGATGTTGGTGAGTGCTGCTTTGGCGTATACAGCGCCGATATTCATAAAACAGCTGATGTACCGAAGCTGACCTGAAGACCGACATGAGAGCAGTGAATGTACCGGGACTTTAGCATGTGATGATACTTGTGAACGTGACTATTTTGTAAAAAGGGGTGAGAGAATATGAATTAACAACCTCCCTTCACGTGTCTTTTCCTTTCTCTCGCTTTCTCTAACTCTCTCTTATACGCTCGCTTTCTCTTTTGCCCTCCGTCTTTGTGTGTATGTGTGTGTGTATGTATGTGTGTATGTGTGTGTGTGTGTGTGTGTGTTGAAGGTGTAGACGATACTGTCAGTGAGATTTTTTTTCAATCGTTTTCTTTTTTTTCCATCCCTCAAGTTGATAAATTTTCCTGTCAGCCTTTCATCGTCTTTCGCCTCGTTCACATCATCTCACCGAGAACGTGGAAGGAGTGTGACAAGGTAAGGGCATTGTAATTCAGGAAGGCATATAAGCATTAAGGGTATAATGACAAGCAGCCGACCTTCACCCAATCCGTGACGTGCGCTTGGCATTCCAACACACTGAGCAACCCGAGCCACCCACGCCGCCCATCACACAACATCTCCTGTGATGACAACCCCCGTACCTGGATACCTCTCAGATGAGTGTGCCAGACGGGCGGCGCCCACCCCGGTCCCCGCCCCTCCGCCCTCCACACCCGAATCCCTGCGGTATTCTGGCACTGATTCTCGTTTCCATCCTCCTTGTCTTCGCTCTCTTCTCTTCTCACCCTCGCTAATTTTAACGCCTCTACCTCTCCCCCTTCCCCCTTCCCCCCTCCCCCACCCCTCTTTTACGCTTCACAGCCTTTTTTTCACTCTAGAAGCTCAGCCCAGCCTATTAATTTTCGCCTCTCCCTTCCCTTCATACTCTCCGTTGACATAAGGACCGCCTCTTCGCTCCGCGTCTGGTCTCGAGCCGTTCCATATTTTGCCTTAATCGCCACATAGACTTTTATATCGAACATCACAACCGCTTTCTGTACCCGGTACTAATGTTGCGCCGAACACTACTGTGCAGCTGATTAAAATGCGTTTTTGTCCCTGCAACGTTTGCGTAGTCTCATCAACAGACGAAGCACTTCAGAACAATCCAAAAGAAAGTGAGTGATATTCCCCTCAAAATTAAATATCTAAGTGAACGATAATAAAAATAAAAACAAACAGCACTAGACCTGTAACTCTTTTTATATAAAAAGAAAATTCTAAGCATAAAACCGTAAAACAAACGTGAAAAACGGGGGGAACTATAAACATCACTTTTTGCTTGCCTTGTGAGCTTTGTTAGTAAGTTACACCTGTCTCCTCGGTCGCTCTACGTTTTCCTCATTCCTCCACTATTTCTGAATCTCCCTCGCTGACTCGTGGGAGCAAGGAGGAAAAATGGCGAAAGATAATCAGTCCCCCCCACTCCCCTCCTCCGCCCCTCCCGTCCCACTCTCGC
>NW_028234410.1:14748124-14755624 GCF_977035675.1 Penaeus japonicus
ACCTTCATTATCATCACCTTCATTATTATCACCTTCATTGTCATCACCTCCATTATCATCACCTTCATTATCATCACCTTCATTATCATCACCTTCATTATCATCACCTTCATTGTCATCACCTTCATTGTCATCACCTTCATTGTCATCACCTTCATTATCATCACCTTCATTATCACCACCTTCATTATCATCACCTTCATTATCATCTCTTTCATTATCATCACCTTCATTATCATCACCTTCATTATTATCACCTTCATTATCATCTCTTTCATTATCATCACCTTCATTATTATCACCTTCATTGTCATCACCTTCATTATCATCACCTTCATTATCATCACCTTCATTATCATCACCTTCATTGTCATCACCTTCATTGTCATCACCTTCATTGTCATCACCTTCATTATCATCACCTTCATTATCATCACCTTCATTATCATCACCTTCATTATCATCACCTTCATTATCATCACCTTCATTATTATCACCTTCATTATCATCACCTTCATTATCACCACCTTCATTATCATCACCTTCATTATCATCACCTTCATTATCATCACCTTCATTATCATCACCTTCATTGTCATCACCTTCATTGTCATCACCTTCATTATCATCACCTTCATTATCATCACCTTCATTGTCATCACCTTCATTATCATCACCTTCATTATCATCACCTTCATTATTATCACCTTCATTGTCATCACCTTCATTATCATCACCTTCATTATCATCACCTTCATTATCATCACCTTCATTGTCATCACCTTCATTGTCATCACCTTCATTATCATCACCTTCATTATCACCACCTCCATTATCATCACCTTCATTATCATCACTTTCATTATCACCACCTCCATTATCATCACCTCCATTATCATCACCTTCATTATCATCACCTTCATTGTCATCACCTTCATTATCATCACCTTCATTGTCATCACCTTCATTATCATCACCTTCATTGTCATCACCTTCATTATCATCACCTTCATTGTCATCACCTTCATTATCATCACCTTCATTATCATCACCTTCATTATCATCTCTTTCATTATCATCACCTTCATTATCATCACCTTCATTGTCATCACCTTCATTGTCATCACCTTCATTGTCATCACCTTCATGTAAACTTTATCCTTTTTTATTTATTCTTTTATTCATATATGGATGATTTTTCCCATGTTTTATAATTTTTATTTATTGAGTTCTTTGACTTTGGTTTTATGTGATTTTGCTAATTTTTATTTCATTATCATCACCTTCATTATCACCACCTCCATTATCATCACCTTCATTATCATCACTTTCATTATCATCACCTTCATTATCACCACCTTCATTGTCATCACCTTCATTATCATCACCTTCATTGTCATCACCTTCATTGTCATCACCTTCATTGTCATCACCTTCATTATCACCACCTCCATTATCATCACCTTCATTATCACCACCTTCATTGTCATCACCTTCATTATCATCACCTTCATTATCATCACCTTCATTGTCATCACCTTCATTGTCATCACCTTCATTGTCATCACCTTCATTATCATCACCTTCATTATCACCACCTCCATTATCATCACCTTCATTATCATCACTTTCATTATCATCACCTTCATTATCACCACCTTCATTGTCATCACCTTCATTATCATCACCTTCATTATCATCACCTTCATTGTCATCACCTTCATTGTCATCACCTTCATTATCATCACCTTCATTATCATCACCTTCATTATCATCACCTTCATTGTCATCACCTCCATTATCATCACCTTCATTATCATCACCTTCATTATCATCACCTTCATTATCATCACCTTCATTGTCATCACCTTCATTGTCATCACCTTCATTGTCATCACCTTCATTGTCATCACCTTCATTGTCATCACCTTCATTGTCATCACCTTCATTGTCATCACCTTCATTGTCATCACCTTCATTGTCATCACCTTCATTGTCATCACCTTCATTATCATCACCTTCATTATCATCACTTTCAATATCATCATAAGAACACCAGACATCATAACACACCAAATTAAAAACACTCACACATCACCCAAAACACACATCATCAGCATCATCAACAAGCAATCAACACCAAAATCAGAACACAACCACCAAACACAAACAAACAATCACACACAAACATCATCCACATCAGCCCAAACAAATCCTTCAAACCTCAATCAATCAAAAAAGACACATATCACACTACACAAAACAACACACAAAATCTACACTCAAAATAAACACAAAAAAACACCACAGACAAGCAACATCACAACACACACAGAATCTCAGACCACACATACAAAATCAACAAATAATCACACATCAAAAAATAAAAAACAAACAAAACTTACGGGAACACAACACCACAACATCAATCACAACAACAACATCAAAACACGACCATCCTACATCATCACCAAAATCAAAACCAAAAACCATAAGTCGACAACATCACAAACACAAAGCTCATCAACAAAATCAATCAACCATCTATCCAACACAACACACCTCAGCAAACACTACATCACAAACAAATATCAAACACACAATCACAATCAAAACAAAACATCATCCTACAAACAACAAAAAAATCATCCCAACACACAAACTATCATACAAAAACGAAATATCAATCAACGAATAATCAATCAAAACAACAAAAAAAACAAATACAATCTCCATCACAAATCACTAACATTCGATCAATGCATAAAACAAAACAAAAGTACAATAACACAACAACATAAAAAAATAACGACAGAAAACATCTCCACCCAATCACATCATCATCACACACAACAGCACAACATCCATAACACAACATCAAAAATACAAAACAAACAACCCCAATCACACAAACAAAAAAATCCATCAAACACTCAACAAAAACAAAAACATCACAATAACAAACACACACATCAAATATCAGATCCAAACAAACCCCAACAAAATCACAACAAACACAAAATACTACACACCCACGAAAAAAACAAAAAAATCTACTAAACACAAAAAAACACGCACAAAATCATCAACGAACATATTCCAAACAATCATCATAAAAAAACCAAAATCAACCACGCAAAAAATAAAACAATCAGAAAAAACAAAAACAACCCCATCACATCCCACCAACACAACAAAAAAACATCCACATCAAAACATCATCAAATATCAACCAACATCAAAAAACAACACACACCAACATCAAAAAATTACATCACACAATCCGTAATCAACCAACACATCCAACCATCCAAACAGACAACATCACACACAAAAAAACAATAATCACCACAGAAACAACACCCAAAATCGCACAATCGAACATCACCACTGAACATCATCAACATCAATCAACACGAACAAAATCAATCAAAAAAACACCAAAAACACAAAAAAAACACATAATCGTAAAAATCCAGTCCGCACACAAAATCATCACAATCATCATGCCCACCCACAAAAAACAAGACAAAAACATCGAATCAACAAAAACATCAACAAAACGGAACAAACATCAACTACCCCAAAACAAGATCATACAAACAAACAAAAATCATCCAAACATCAAACACATCAAAAACACTCCCAAAACAACATCCAAACGGAAATTCACAAATCACATCCGACAAAAAGCATCACACAACAACAACTAACAAAAAAGGGAACTCAATCAAAACATCACAATACACAGGAACACATCTACCAAACCACAACACAACCCCCAAATATCCATCATCACACCCAATCAACAAACATCAACGAAAAAGCAACCAATCATTCCCACATCGAAACAAGAACAAAACATCAAACCCAACAAACCAAACATCTGGAAACAAATCACACATCCAAAATTCATCCAATCACAACAAACTCACACACCAAACAACAACAAACAAACAACCAACACCAACAAAAAACCACAAAACATCACACATAACAGACCATCCCCCAAAACACAACCCAACACCCCATAAAATCCACACCACAAAACACACATCAAAATCACCAATCACAACAACATCACCATCCAATCAAAAATCCAAACAACACTTTAACAAACATCAAAACTCATCACATCCATCAACAAATCATCAAACCGCAAAAAATCCAACAAACCAAAACACAAATAAAAACACAACAACAGAGACAAAACATCCATCAACACACACATCAAACACCGACCCCACACACAAAACATTCATCTAACACAACATCAAGCTAACAAACAAACGACATCCAAACATATCACAACACCAACAAACATCCAAGCAATCCATCATCAGACACCACCATAACATCACAAACACAACCAAGGATCTACACCACAGAAATCACAACAAATCCTACCAAACACAAACAAAACAATCCCAAACAACAAAATCACGAACAACACCATGTTACCAAAAACACAACAACCAAAGCACTCCAACCAAAACACCTCTATCGAACAACACAAAATTAGCAAAACAGCACACACACAACACAAAAACAACAAAAATCAACATCAACTAACTAACAACACAAAAAAACAAACCACATCACAATCACAACATCACATCAAGCAAACAAAAAATCATCAAAAAAACAACAAGCAACATCCAACCCATCAACATCCCCATCATAACTCCAAAATCATACAAACACATCTACATAAACAAATCAATCAAAAAACGAAAATCCAACCACAACACAAAACATCATCAAAACTACAATACAAATCAACATCATCACATCATCAAAACACAAAACGACTACATCACAATAACCTCCAACACCCTACAACACCACATCATCAAAAAGATCCCAATCACATCACAAAAACACAAACCCACACAAGAGACAACAAAACACAGTACCCCAAAAACAATCACATCATAATCCACAGACACACCAAACCAACATCACAACCAACAACAAACAGAGAAAACAAAATCATACACACCAACACACAAAAACAAACATCACAAATCACAATAATCCAATCAACACTCACAAACAACTAACAACATCGCCAATCCAATTATCACAATCAATATCCCCACAAAACATCGCACCTCACATCAACATCAAATAAACAACACATCAAAAAACCCAAGAATCATAAAAAACACCACCACAAAAATCAGAACAACAGTAAACACCCACCAACAAAATAAACCAAACAAAAAACACACCTACACCAATCAACCTCACCCACACACAAAAAAATCACTCAACAACATCCGCAAAACCCAAACCGTCCCACAATTCACACATCAGACCACAACCAACCACACATACACACACATCAACACCACCAAAACTCAACTAGCACCTAATCACATCCACCAGCAACAATCGGGACCACACACACATCCAAAACATCCACAGCACCACATCAACAACCACCATCATAAACACATCGACACATCAACAACACAACACAACCAATCCCCCCCCTGAGTCCCCACCCCTCAAACCCAACACCACAACACAAACCAACACACACACGAACAACACACCAAAAAACAACATCAATCCAAAGAGCCCTAAACAGAAACACACGAGTCAGAAACAACCACAAAACACAAAACCTTCCCCACGACACCAGCACATGCAACAGCCAACATCACCTCCATACCAACCAAATAAAAACACAAATCACAATCATCTAAAAAATCACACTAACAATAGTGCAGTTACGATCCAACGGCCATTAACACAACCAATCATCACCTTCATTATCATCATCACCGTCAGGTCATGTTACATTTCCTTATTTGCAGACAATTTTTATTCATTTTTCCTCCATTTCTTTTTCCTTTCATTCCTTTTTTCTCTCTTTCACTCCGAACCTCAAACGCCCTTCTTTCCCCACGCCCACAGGGGGAAGAAACGCCCGGATATAGTTTTGATGCTATTTCCCTCTGGACAACACAACTCCGACAAGATGAAAGAGCAGAGGGAAAGAGGGAAGCAGCGAGAGGGAAAGAACGGAGGAGAGGGAAGGGGGGAGAGAGGAAAAGTGAGAATCTGGGAGAAAGAGATGGTGGAGGGAAATTGGCAAAGCGGACGGGAAAGCAACAGGGTGGGGGGGGGGAAGTGAGGGGAAGGAAGGTGTTTGTAAAGTTCAACATTAATAATGAGGGGTGAGGAGGTGTGAAAGAAAGAAAGAGAGAGAGAGGGAGCGAGAGAGAGAGAGAGAGAGAGAGAGAGAGAGAGAGAGAGAGAGAGAGAGAGAGAGAGAGAGAGAGAGAGAGAGAGAGAGAGAGAGAGAGAGAGAGAGAGAGAGAGAGTATTAGAAGTGACTGAGTAAGAAAGAGAAAGAGAGACAAACAAACAGACAGGCAACCACACAGACAAAGACATTGATAGAAAGAATAAGAGAAAGGTGAAAGAGAGAGAAAAAAAACAGGAAAGAAGGGAAGGAGAGAAAAAGAAAAAGAAAAGAGAGAACTCTGTCAAGGAAGCAGCATCTGGGCCTCCGTTTTCTTTGCGAAGGAATGTGTGGCAGAGACAGACAGATATCATTTCCTTCCTTTATGGCTTGCTGTTACACCCCTTTCCCCCCCTGTCTTCTTTACTGCCATATTTTCTTTATTATTTCTTCTTCCTTTTCTTACTTTCGTCTGTTTTTTATCTCTGTCTTGTTTTCGTTACTTTCGTCGTATAAATGTAATTCTTATCAATATTTTTTATTATCTTTTTATTTCTGTTCATCCCGTTCGTAAGGTGGCATTGCCGATTACGGTGTAGCAATAACAATGATGATGATAAAAGGAAGATAGATGTAAGTGGGAAATATATAACAACGAAGGTTATTATTTTAAATCTCACCATTATTGTCATTATAATCAATATTATCATTACCGTCATTACCATTACCAATATGATTATTGTTATCATTATTATTGATATTATCATTATCATGTCGATAATGATAATATCAATAATGATAATAATGATAAGGATGATAATAATCATATTATCATCCATATCACCATATTTTTTATAATTATTATCATTATTGTTTCTGTTGTCATTATCATTTTCTATTATTGTTATTTTTATTATCACCATTATCATTATTTTCATTAATGTTAACATTATCATCAGTTTTAACATCATCATTATGTATTATCAGTATTATTACTATTATTATTAGCATTATAATCATTATCATTATCATGATTACTGTTATTGGTATCATCATTATCAATAGTACTATCATTATCATTATCACTAATACAACTATCATTATAATCATTATCCTTATTATGATAATTACATTTGTTTTTGTGATCAATATGTGTGTGAGTATGTGTGTGTGTGTGTGCGTGTGTGTGTGCATGCGTGCGTGCGTGTGCGTGTGTGTGTACATAAAGCCTTTTTATAAATTTCTTTTATCACACCAACATTCTTAATTTAGCACGTAGTTCGTAAGCCAGCCCAACATGCCGA
>NW_028234410.1:14813124-14820624 GCF_977035675.1 Penaeus japonicus
CTACCCCTTCCTAACCCCCCCCCCCCTCTGCTCTCTCTCTCCTCTCTCCTGCTTCTTCCTCATCAAGTCATTTGAATTCTCCAAATTTTCAACATTTAGAAACCCACAAGTCCCTGAGGGAAAAAATGTAATGAAAACCAATCTCCTTTCCCAACCAGAGTAGTACTCGCACTCTCTCTCTCTCTCTCTCTATCTATCTATCTATCTATCTATCTATCTATCTATCTATCTATCTCTATCTATCTATCTCTCGTTGCTTCAGTCTCTGTCTACCTCCTGTTTTTTTATCCTTCTTCATATTTCCCAGCCTGTTCCGTCTAAATCCTTTCTCCCTCTCTTTCCCTTCAGGTAAGGCTTCCCTTCGCAGCCCAACCCGTCTACCTGACCCCGTCAGGAAGAGTTAATTAGACCGTCCTAGCCGTAGGCCTTAGAGGATAGCTCTCTGCCGAGTCGACATTAATCTACCTCTCGATTTTCCTCCTTTTCTTGCCTCTGTCTCACCTCCTCTTCCCCTCCTCCTCCCCTCCTCCTCCTCGTTCATTTATATTTTCTTCCTTTTTTTTTCTATTTATCTGTTTATCCTTTTATCTACCTATATATCCGTCTGTTTGTCTGTCATTCTTATTCTTCTTTTTTACTTTTTTACGTGCTCTTTGTTGGGAAGCGAATATGAGATAACATACTATATATTTCATAACCATTTGCTTCCGCTCATTCAGATGCTTACTGATCAGCAACGAAATTAATTAGAATCATCACAGTGAGAAAAATATCGAACAATTAATATCTTGTATCGTCAGACTCGGAATGCAATGCAAACCCCGTAGATTTTCACCGCAAGCTTAAAGTCTCGTCGCTAACGTCAAAGACTCTTGTTTGTTTCCTCGTATCTACTGCCACGTGTTCCGTAAATTCCATCCCAGCGACTGTTACCTGGCTTGCATTGCAGCGACTGTTACCTGGCTTGCATTGCAGCGACTGTTACCTGGCTTGCATTGCAGCGACTGTTACCTGGCTTGCATTGCAGCGACTGTTACCTGGCTTGCATTACAGTGGCATTACATTACAGCGGTTCATGCAAGACAGTTAAATTCCTTAGCATAAAGTTGAGAACCTGTTTTTCTCATTATTACTTCTTGCTTTTTTTCTTAATTATCAAGCTTTTGAACTTCGAGGCGTAACTTGAGACGGTGTAGGAACAACTGATTTCAAGCGAGAGTTTTAAACTTTTATGTGCATGCATTGTAAGGATCCAAACCTATTGTTGAATATGCTGCCCTCTATGACTGAAAAGTTCCTTAGACCGAAAAGTTCCTGGTCATTTTTAACGACAAGAGTAGAGAAATAGAGAAAAATATAATATATGCTTTTACCGATAAATGAAAGTGCAGTGGATATAAGAAGCTGTATATATGTGCGTGTGTATATATATATGTGTATATATGTATATATATATATATATATATATATATATATATATATATATATATATATATATATATATACATATATATATATATATATATATATATATATATATATATATATATATATATATATATATATGCAGTTAGATAATTTTGTTAATATGCAAACATATATATATTATACATACCCCTTTGTTTTATAACCCCACCGTGCGCTCGTGTGTTTTTATTATTCACACATTTTGTTTATATGTTTTATTTCTTTTATCCCTTCCTCGGAACCCTTGGCAACTAGAACAAAGCTGACTATAAATATTATTCTTGAGTCGCTGTGACAAGACGTTCTCGCTGAAAAAGAAATCGGGGAAGTGCCATCTGGGCAACAGGGAACTAGGCCACGATTTATGCCTCAACGACTATTTCTAGGGCAATCAAACTCTCTGGGTTTCATGATTTAGTTCTAATTATGCGCATATGCATAGGCCTTCTTAAGAAATAACTTCGTTCTCTCGTAAATAGTGAAAGGTCCCATTAATAAACTGACTCACAATACATTTTAAACGTGATTCTTCAAGTGAATATTTCCACAAGCACAATTCCCATGTATATTGCTAAAATGCATTATCATAAAAAATGTATATGTACATTATGTGTCTCTGTTTAGTCAGTAGCGTCCCCAAGATTACATTAAAGGTAGTTAGACCTTTTACTAACTTTTCCGAACCTCAGCCGTTAAACGTACCATTTTTTTATTTTTGTCTCTCCCTCAGACATTGACAACAATGGCTTCTTGGACAAGAACGACTTCGAGTGCCTTGCCGTCAGGAACACCCTGATCGAGGGCCGCGGCGAATTCAGCGCCGATGCCTACGCCAACAACCAGAAGATCATGAGGAACCTCTGGAACGAGATCGCCGAGCTCGCTGACTTCAACAAGGTAATGCCACACGGGCCGTTGGGTCTCTTGGCGTCTGGCTCGCTCCTTCGGCCGACGGAAAAGGACCTTAGAAAATCGAGGCTCCGTGCCAGAGAAGGAAGGTTTAGTGCTTCAGGAGTTTAGTGTTTGAGAGTAAAAGCTGTCAGTGATATAGACTATAGGTACTTAACACCATAGAGTGAATACTTAGTATTAGAAAGTCTAGCTCCACATTTTGAATACTTGGCGTTAGAGAGTGTGAGCATTACCTGAGACTGATCAGGAGAGTAAATAAAGCGCTTGATAGTTAAAACTTACTGTTGGGGAGTGAAGCTTTTAGTACTAAAAATGAAGCTTTATTACCTCTAGTGTGTGAAAGCTTATTAGCGCTGCGTGAAGACTTAATATCAGGAAGTGGAGAGCAAGGGATGGTGCGAATGTATTAGTTTTTGTCTCTTTGTAACAAAAAACATTATATATATACATGCAAATAGAGGATTATGGCTTGATACACACTCGCTCATATGCCCCCACGCACACATAAATGCATACACAAACACACATAGACACATAACATACACACACAGACACATAACATGCACACACAGACACGCAAATGCACATACACACATACGTGCGCACGCGCACACACACACACGCACATAACACACACACACACACACACACATACACACACATACACACACACACACACACACACACACACACACACACACACACACACACACACACACACACACACACACACACACACACACACACACACACACACACACACACACACGGACATAAGACAGAAAATGAGCGTAGGTTGTGAATGATAATTTGCTCTTTATACTACATCTTTTGTGAGATTTGTTTTCCTCCTCAAGCCATTTTCATGATCAAGAATAATCAGATGGACACCAGGTATGGATCAGATAACTCTTTCTGGCGATATCTGGTAGTGGATGGTAGTTGTGGTTGATCCCGGTTGATCACTGTAGGAGCAACAACTGGTGCCTTGCAGAATGGCGAGGTCACCGTCGACGAATTCAGGAAGGCGGTGCAGAACGTCTGTGTTGGCAAGAGTTTTAATGACTTCCCTACGTGCTTCAAAGTAGTGATTTCAAACTTTTTCAAGACCGTTGACGTGAATGGTAGGTGGTGCTGTATGTACACTGCCACCAGACTTCGCCTCTAGGAGCATACTAACGATAATTGCTGATAGCATTCCACTGTAGAAGCACAACCCCAGCTGCTCTGTGATTAGAGCATGACGCCACGCTGTTGCATAGCTGTCTCTTCATTTTGCCTGGGTAGAGTTTGATATTTCACTTTACTTTTGTCATCCTGATTGTACTCTCTCCCTTCATTCTAAGTCACCTCTAACTTCTCATGACATATGTGGGAGATTCTTGGCAATCACTAAACTTTTAGATTTTTTTTTTTTTTCATGTTAGGACTGTTCCATCTTCATGTTCATGTTAGGTTTATGTTATTGTATCATACCTTTCCCTTGCATCTTCATTCACTCATCGTATAGACGTTATACTACGAAGAATAGCTGTCGAAGGGTAAGACTTACGGCCCTTCACCCTCAAGCACCTGCTAATCAACAACACAGTCACATGCGAATATCAGAACAACACCTACGAATGCCAAGACAGACCGATATCTCACAGCACAGACTCAAGGAACTCCTCCCTTCTTAACGGATTGAGCTCTAGCATCATCCTTGGGGTTTCAGTAGGTTATGTCTTCACGTTTTCAGGACGGCGAGGTAACTGTCGACGAGTTCAAGCAGGCTGTGCAGAAGCATTGCCAGGGCAAGAAATACGGCGATTTCCCCGGTGCCTTCAAGGTTTTCATTGCCAACCAGTTCAAGGCTATTGACGTTAACGGTACGTTCATGGTCGGGCCTCTTGGCGTGTGAGAGCTGAGCATCCCTAGCAAGCAGCTAACACCTCTAAACTCATGGCATAGGCCGTGTGCAACGGAAATTATTACGATGTAGTGAGTTCACTGTTTAAGTTTCATCTGACGTTTGCAGGACGGTGAGGTGACCGTTGACGAATTCAAGCAGGCAGTGCAGACGAATTGCAGCGGCAAGGTTTACGATACCTTCCCCACTGCCTTCAAAACATTCATTGCTAACCAGTTTAAGACCATTGATGTGAACGGTACGTTGTCGAGAACTTGTTCCTAGTAGAAGCGTCACATCAACACTAAGCATCACAACCAACACCTTAACCACCACAGTCGTCTAGATATAACCAGCCCAAACCGGTGTTCCAATCCCTGGTCTCCTCCCTTGACCCCATCCCTACTTCCAGGACGGGGAGATTTCCAGCCAAGAGTTCAAGAAGGCGGTCAAGGACGCCTGCCTAAGCAAGACTTTCGATGAGTTCCCCAACGCCTTTAAGGTGTTCATTGTGAATCACTTTAAAACCATTGATCTGAACGGTATGTGCGACCAGTTCAAGGTTCATTATCGGCTTCCCACTTCTTCTGCTCACCATTTCTTCATTCTCTCTCCCACATCATCTCAGCCCAAGTCTCGCCACCTCTGCAAGGTCTAGGATAAGATGAAAAAGGTTTTAAAAACTTCCAAGTAAAAAGGCCTTATTACAGATCTTTCGATTCGTGTCATGTGTGGTAGGCCTTTCGGTTGATTCATCCCTGATCTTCCTTATTGGTTCCAGGACGGAGAGGTGTCAATTGACGAGTTCAAGCAGGCTGTACAGAACGTTTGTGTGGGCAAGGCTTATGAAAGTTTCCCTGTTGCCTTCAAAGCGTTTATTGCTAACCAGTTTAAGACAATTGACGTTAATGGTATGTCAATTAAACGCCAGTCTGCAGTGTATTGCTACGTCGCACGGGAATGCATCATATCGCTCATCTTAAAGTAGACGGCAGTAGAGCAGTAATAAGCATTGAAGTAAATCTAAAATCAAATGCAATTGGGTCTTCGTTCCTATAACCGACATTTAGAATTAGTTGCCAACAGTACCTAAAATTGGCATCGGATGCCTAATACTGTAGTACCTGATTATCAATTGTATACTTCTAGTAGATATCAGGTGTTATGCATATTAAAATGATGCTTGCATAGTAGAATGGGGGACTCACGTTGTATTAGCACAGACAATCTGAATCCCCATTTTGTCCGCTGATGTATAAATAAAAGTAGAAATAAATTAAGCTAAGTTAAACAGTCCTGGTGGGGATGACTTTGTATCAGAGGCCCAAGGTTGCTTCGTGGCAAACCTCTGGTACAACCACTTCCCTTTCCCTAGTAAAGTATTAATCCCTTGGGTATTTTAGTTTCTCCATTTTGGTTACATCATTCTCTTCTCCTCCTCCTCCTCCTCCTCTTCTCTCCAGCTCATTCACAGTATCTCGACTAGAACAGTGTCTAAGAAATATTCAGTCACACATATCATCCACATCCTCCACTTTTTTCTTCAGGATATCACTTTTTTTCTCCGTTAATTTTCCGATTTCCGGCGTCTTTCTAATTTTTTTTCTTGTTGTACATAGTAAATAGATTGCCTTTCGAGTTTTCGTTTTATTTTTTTTCGTCACAGAAGCGATCATGAATATAGAGATATCTATTACCGTCATTTATCTCCCGGTGGACGATTTTTAGCCGTTCAGCATAATGATATAGAAATACTGATCGCTTTTGGTATGTTTTCCTCGTAGTATCAACTTTTTCATTTATATATATATATATATATATATATATATGTATGTATGTATATGAGTACATATGTAAATATGTATATATATGTATATGTATATGTATGTATATATATATATATATATATATATATATATATATATATATATATATATATATATATATATATATATATATATATATATATACATATATATTGTTTATATGTTTGTTGAAGTTGGTACTGACTTTTTTTTTCTTTTTTGTATCTTTGCTAGAAAATTCCGCCGTATTTCAGACAATTTTCGTCTTATTTTATAGCTAAGGTATTTTTAATTCATACAGCTTTTGTTTGTGCTTTGCCTTTGGATTAATGTTCTTTTTTGTGTCCATGTTTTGTGATTTTTGTGGACTTGTTTAAAATGTTTAATCAAATAAATATACATTTATGTTAACGACGCTTCATAACGATCACAAAAAAACGCAAAATTTCATGCCTGCAAGTGACACTGTCCTCAGTTTGCTTAGCATACAAATAAGCCCAATTAACTGCCTCCAGTAGAATAACGCAACATAATTAGTATAACATCTTGTAAATGTATTAACTACCTTCCCTAGGCCCAAAGACTTGATAGACAAAATATTTATATAAAGTATTGCTGTATTTAGTCATTATATTTAACATCCATTTATTCAATTACAGTATTTGAGTTGCAAGGTAAGCGTAAAATAATTTCCACTATGATGATAACAATGAAATGATGATAGGAAAGACGAAGAGTTTGGGCCTTAAGAGTGTAGCTTAATCTTACTAGGCTTGGTAACGATGTTAAGATAAAAACATATGTTCTTTATTTCTATCATAGCGGGTCGACAGGATTCAAAGTGGTAAACATCCTTCCTATAAATGATCACTTTGATTTTCTCTCTTTCTCTTTCTCTCTCTCTCTCTCTCTCTCTCTCTCTCTCTCTCTCTCTCTCTCTCTCTCTCTCTCTCTCTCTCTCTCTCTCTCTCTCTCTCTCTCTCTCTCTCTCTCTCTCTCTTTCTTTCTATATATCTGTCTGTCTGTCTATCTGTCTATCAGTCTATCTATCTATCTATCTATCTATCTATCTATCTCTTTCTCTCTGTCTCGCATGACTGTCATCCTCTCGACCCGTTATTGCAGCTCTGTGGTATTCGTGGTGCTGTGTGTCGACCGTCTAGTGATATTTGTCTTATGCATCCGTAGTTCTTTAGTAAACAAAGCAACTGGATTTAGATATAAGGATAGTATAAGAGCTCATCTAGTTGATGATGTGCATCAGCTCTCTATTGAACAGGCTTAAGCAGTAATATAGACATCAGCTCTGATTTACACAATAATGCAATTGAGATTTGTATTACTCTCTTTGTCAGCAGTTACTGCTTTAAAATAGACCTACTTACATCATAAAGGAGAAATGAAAGGGATTTATCATTAACTTAGTAC
>NW_028234410.1:14840624-14848124 GCF_977035675.1 Penaeus japonicus
TTTTTTTATGAAATCATCACTTGGATGGTTTTCATTATGTTGAAAATATGAGTACAATTGACAAACAATCAAAAAGCAAAAATGAAACTGAACCTCGTAAGACCTGGTCACTGAAACCATAAATGTTATCCGAGCTTGCGTGTTCAGTAATGGTAATGATCTTTTGAGGTGATGTCAACACCTGACGCATCTTTTTGCTTCTGCCACTTTTTTCACTCGTGCAACTGAAAAGGCACTTTTTTTGTTTAAAGCAAAAGTTGTATATATATATGATTAGTGTATGTATATGTAAATATATATTTAAAAATGCATATGTATATGTGTATGTGTATACATATGCATGCATATGTGTATTTATATACATATGCATGTGCATATGTATATTTATATATAAATCTAAATCTAAATCTATATGTATACATATATATATATATATATATATATATATATATATATATATATATATATATATAGATATATATATATATAGAGATATATATATAGATATAGAGATATAGATATATATATATATATATATATATATATATATATATATATATATTATATTAATATACCATTACCCATATATACAACATACATACATACAAACAGACATACATCATACTTACCTTCATACATACATACATATAGCTGGGTGTGTGTGTGGGGTATGATTAGATATAAAATTAAGGATTATTTATTATATATATAATAATAGTCATAGCTATTATATATTGGTCTATTAATGTATATAAGTCGCATACTAGGTGTCCTAGTATTTGATACAGAAGCACAGATTCAGACTCATTCTGGTTATTAGGCATATCGTCTTCTGTTTTTTTCCTTTTCTTGTTTTTTACCTACAGAAACTAAGAAATTATCATAAAATTCCATTTAAGTTTCATATACGTTTTAACCCTTTGACAACGGGCGGCACACCGTGTGACACAGCTAAAAGCCAAATGACGGGCGACACACCATGGGAAACGGTGTGCCGATGGCAATTAGTGCAGAACCCGCAGTAGGGTGTCCACTTATCGCCAGGCTCGTCGGGAGTGGGGTGAACAGACCTAAGTTGATTCAACTAAAAAAAGCTAGTAAGTTTGCCTTGTGTATTAGTTTTTGTTACTCTGGACTTTCTTAGATTTTTAATTAATACACTTTAAAAACTTTAAAATTTGGAACACTTAAGAAATTAGTTAATTCATGTTATTTGCTCTTGTGACATAATGTATTAGGGCTAATAAATGATGCACTAGGGAGAGTGGGGCAAAAACATACTGAAAAGACAAATTTAATCATGGATTGACTGAATTTTATAAAAAGAAAACACTCATGGATGAATGACATTAAAATGGTTTAAACCTTTAAGGGGGAAGAAGTCCATGATAAGGGGGTCAAGCGGACTTTTGGTGAAAGAGTAGTTGAACGAGCAGATTTGTATGTACTTTATTCTCTGTGGGAAATCATCAGCATTAGCATTAGTAATATTATTGTAATCATTATCATCATATATTATTATTATCACAATCAATGTTATGATAGTCTTTATAATCATTACTCATATCATGACTATTGCTAATATTCTCCTTACTATTATTATCAAAAGGATAAACCTGTGAAGTCTAGTTAAAAAAATCCTGCCCCATGCAAACATTTAATCAGAAAGTAGCTCACCTTTAAGGAGTCAAAAACAGCAATGAATGATCTGTAATGATGATATTATTATTGCAGCACAAAATGAGCAATAATCACAGAAGACAAAACAGTCGTGCCGTCAGACAGTCGTAAAGGTAGAAGCGCACGTGATAATGTGAGAGAAGGCCATTGGGGATAATGTGAATGAATAGAAACACAGACTAAAAGTGTAACAAGTTAGAATACCATCAGAGACTCCCTCATTTCAACATGTAAAATGACTCATGGAAACCCTACGTCCCTCATAACATAGGTTGTGATCCCTTGTGATGGGGTGGTTGGGAAAGTCTCCTCATGAACCGTTTTGTCACAGACCGATTCGACGAGCATTCCTTCCATACCATTGGCGTGGAATTCCTCAACAAGGAAATTGAATTATCAGGGGCACCGACACTCTGCTCAAATTGTTGACTGTGATCGGACAGTCACACCGTTGACGTAGACTCTTTGTGTTGTTTCTTTTTATGACAATGACGACAATTGCTAACTATTATAGATATGATTGTATTGGTTATTAGATTAATTCCATATCGGATATGTATTGTTGTTGAATATGAGTAAAAGTTGAGAATACTAAGGGGGATTATCCGTATGATTATTATATTTATTATATTATTTGCATCAATGTCATGAACTTCTCTCTCATGGTACTATAAATACAAAACTACATACATGCATACATACATACATACATACATACATATATGTGTGTGTGTGTGTGTGTATGATTATATATATATATAAATATATATATATATATATATATATATATATACATATATATATATATATGTATATAATGTATATATATTCGCATACTAGTTGTCCTAGTATTGAACAGAAGCACAGATTCATACTTCATTCTTTTTATTATGCATATCGTCTTCTTTTTTTTTCTTTTCTTTTTTTTACCTAAGAAAATAAGAATATTATTCATAAAATTCCAATTTTAATTTCATATACTTATTAACCCTTTGACAACGGTGCGTCACACCCGTGTGACACAGCTAAATGCCAAATGACGGGGCGACACACCAGTTTGACGTTCCTGATGCAATATTGCATAGGCCCGGCATAGGGGTTTCCACTTATCGCCGGCCCGTCGGGATTGGGTTAACATACCTAATTTTATTCAAACTAGAAAAAATCTAGTAATTTTCCTTTATTAGTTTTTGTTACTCTGAACTTTCTTAGATTTTTAATTAATACACTTTAAAAACTTTAAAATTTGGAACACTTAAGAAATTAGTTAATTCATGTTATTTGCTCTTGTGACATAATGTATTAGGGCTAATAAATGATGCATTAGGTAGAGTGGGGCAAAAACATACTGAAAAGACAAATTTAATCATGGATTGACTGAATTTTATAAAAAGAAAACACTCATGGATGAATGACATTAAAATGGTTTAAACCTTTAAGGGGGGGTAGATATTCCAGAATAATTTTTGTTCAACGGGATCTTATTTTTGAAAGAGTAGGTTGATATGAGCAGATTTGTATGTACTTTATTCTCTGTGGGAAATCATCAGCATTAGCATTAGTAATATTATTGTAATCATTATCATCATATATTATTATTATCACAATCAATGTTATGATAGTCTTTATAATCATTACTCATATCATGATCTTTGTAATATTTCCTATCTTTTATTAGCAAAAGGATATAACTGTGGAAGTTAGTTAAAAAATCTGCCATGCAAACATTTAATCAGAAAGTAGCTCACCTTTAAGGAGTCAAAAACAGCAATGAATGATCTGTAATGATGATATTATTATTGCAGCACAAAATGAGCAATAATCACAGAAGACAAAACAGTCGTGGCCGGTCAACAGTCTTAAAGGTAAGAATCGCACTTGAAAATTGAGAGAAGGTCATTTTTATAAGTGGAATGAATAGAAATGCAGACTAAAAGTGTAACAAGTTGGAATACCATCAGAGACTCCCTCATTTCAACATGTAAGATGACTCATGGAAACCTTATCTTTCCTCATGATACAGGTTGTGATCCTTGGTGATGGAGGTGTTGGAAAGTCCTGCCTCATGAACCGTTTTGTCACAGACCGATTCGACGAGCATTCCTTCCATACCATTGGCGTGGAATTCCTCAACAAGGAAATTGAATTATCAGGGGAAACCTACACACTGCAGGCAAGATTTTTGACTTTGTTGCTGACAGTCACCGTTGTACTTATACTCTTTGTTGTTGTTCTTTTTATGACAATGACTACTTTTGCTACTATTATAGATATTATTGTTATTGTTATTATTATTAATTCCATTTCTGATATTATTGTTTTTAAGTATTACTAAAGTTGTGATAATACTAATTGTTATTATCATTATGATTATTATATTTATTATTATTATTTTCATCATTGTCATGAACTTCTCATGGTTACTATAATTTTGGTGTTGAAGATATGATCTTTTTTTACTGTTATCAACATCATCATCATCATTATTATCATCATTATTGTCATCATTATTATTATTATTACTATTAACATTATCATTACTATGTGTTTTTGTATAGCATTTGTACTTCCTTAACAATTGTCATCATCATTGAAGTTATTATTTCCTTACCATCATTATTACATCCTGTTATTATGAACAAGCCAACAGCTGAAGGTCAAAAAGATTAGTTTCCCATTTGCCACAGATCTGGGACACAGCTGGTCAGGAGAGATTCAAGAGCCTCAGGACCCCCATTTCTAACCGAGGCCTACAGAACAGGTGTTGTTGCTCACCTTTGCAATAGTTGGACATAAGTCACTTTTTCCCTCTATAGGTTTAAGAACCTGGAAACTTGGGAAAGGGGACGCATCCACGGGAGTCTTAGTAACAGGTTTGTTTGTTGTACTATGCCGACGTATATACAAGTACGGTAGGTTATAAAAAAGGCAGACTTTCCCTTTCTCGTGGTTGGGAACAAGGTAAAGTTAGATTTGCCTTTGCCATTGATGTGTTTTTGTGTGCATGTGTGTGTGTGTTTTGCTCTGGGTATTGTTATTGTTGTAGTTTGTTTTGTATGTGTCTATAATTTTGTGTTGTACACACACACACACACACACACACACACACACACACACACACACACACACACACACACACACACACACACACACACACACACACACACACACACACACACACACACACACACACACACACACACACACACACACACACACACACAACATTAGTATAGACACACACACACACACACACTCACACACACACACACCTCAACACTCACACACTCACACAACACACACACACACACACACACAATTCTTTCTTTCTTTCACTCTGAAACCTTGATAGAAGGCCCTGGGGGGGGGTGGGGGGGGTGGGGGGGCAAAACTAATGGCATATTCACAGGTGGATCTTGAACGCAAGGTTACCACAGAAGAGGCAGAAGCTTGGTGTAAAGAAAATGGCGATCTTCCTTATATAGAAACATCCGCCAAAGATGCAACAAATGTAGAAACTGCCTTTATGATGTGCTTAAGACGATGGGCTAACATTGATGGTCGGCAGGTAGGTTTGAAGTCTTCTCTTTACTTTTGTAGTTTTTACATATTCTTTAGGATGACCAAAGGTTATCATAGATAGCATTTAAAGATCCCAAGGGGGTTTGTACTGTGCAAATAGATCTTCAAGCATATCTGAGATTTCTTGTGAAATTCCTCTTCCATTGATTTTATACTTGTTTTAGGAAGAATTACAGAGATTAGCACAGCCTGAGAAATCTTTAATATTTTCCAAGTACTTAGTTCTGTTCAGTGGTTAAGGATACATGTATATGATATCTACAAAAGGCATCCTTTTTGACCCATCAGCTTTTTCATTGTCTGTTCTAACATTTATGAATTTAACTTTTTGAATTATTTCATTCCTGGTCACTAGTAAACCAATTCGGCCAGATGACATGCTATCACGTCATGGGAATATTTCACTCTGGTCAGATGAAGTCCTATTGCGTTATGATCTCTCCCTCTAAATACACTTTTTACATAGTTACATATGTATATACTTATTGCAGTTACATTTGTATACACTGTCCTTGACATCAAAAAAAAAAAAAAAAAAAAAAAAAAAAAATGCCTCTCAGCATCCCATAGAAACGGGCAGGTGAAAAATGCTCCAACAGGCGTACTGTGGCATAACATCAGGAGAGATTTCACGCATGTAGGCTGCATGCACTTGTTATGTCCACGATGGGAGCAGCATTAGGCAAATAATTGGCTGACGTGAGTGGGTCAAAGGAATTTTACTAATTCTCCTTTTCGCTTCTTTTTAAAGGAGAGAATGCCAATGCCAGATACAGTACAGTTAGATGGAGATGGCACCCATCATCGCCTCTGTGCATGTTCGTCGTAAACTAGAGGTATGCAAAGTGGGGTTATAATGGAGCTGATATAAATGATTGTTACACCTTTGTTTCTCCTATTTTCTTTCACTACATATCGTGTATTAAAATATGTAGCTGATGTATATTCATAGAAAACTGATAAATGTTAGTCTCTTGATCTTTTGTGCCAGACAGGGTTGAAGGAACTTAGCAATTAATTTAGAATGAAATAAAGACAAATGTTTTGCTTTTTGTTATCTAAAATAGTTTGTCAAAAAGGAACTTCTTTGAAGTTTGAGATCATTGAATGATAGAAATGGAGTTTAATCAGCAGCTTGTCTTTTAATTTCTTATGTAGAGTAAATAGCAGTTCTTCACTAACAAAAAGAATGATAACTTTCAAAATGTATCTAAAATATTACTAGCGTGTTGTTTGATTTTTAGTTTATTTACTTCATTTTCAGCTCATGGAGAAGAAAATAAAAATTGATTATAAGATAAAGTCAAGTATCTCAGAAGCTTTGTGATTCTTATCTGATAAAAGAAACCCAATATTTAGGTTGAATGCTTATTTATGTGGTATTTCATTTGTTCACTTTTTCAGGTTAAGAGTACAAGGTATGAAAGCTTTGGGAGCTCAAGAGAGAGAAGTAACATAAGGAGTGTGTTTTTTTTCTTTCTGTCCTTTATCTTTAATATTCTTTTGATTGTTGTTGCAGATGCAAGCAAAATTGTATTCTAAGTCATAAATTCTTTAAAATGTTTGTGATATTTCTATTCTTTAACAGTTGATTGCCAAAATTGTCTTTTGAATTGTTAGATTATTTAGGTGTAAGCTATCAGGGTGATTAATGAATAAGGATTTTTTAGAAGATGGAGATTTCACTCAAATTATTGTGTCAGAACATGACTATTTTTATATTTTGATGCATTTCTTGTGACTCATTTTTTTGCAGATTGTGAATGATGAAATCATGAATTTGTATGTGGTCAGAGAGCTAATTCCTATTGTATGCTTATTGTCCGATGCATTGATATTGGCCTCATTCCTAACTTAGTTTTTATTGTAGTCTGCATTGATACTGATGCCACACATATTTACCAACCCTGATTAACTTTTATGCTTTTAATTTTTATTTTGGGGGTTTTAAAAAAAAAAATTTTTTTTTTTGGGGGGTTTTTTTTTTTAAAAAAAAATAAAACCTTTAAAAAATTTTTTTTTTTTTTTTTTTTTTTTTTTTAAAAAAAAAAATTTTTTTTGTGTGTGTTTGTGTGTGTGTGTTTTTTTTTTTTTGTGTTTTTTTTTTTTTGGGGGGGGGGGGGGTTTTTTTTTTTTTTTTTTTTTTGTGGGGGTTTTTTTTTTTTTTTTGTTGTGTGTTTTTTTTTTTTTGGGGGGGGTTTGTGGGTTTTGGTTTTTTTTTTTTTTTTTTTTTTTTTT
>NW_028234410.1:14855624-14863124 GCF_977035675.1 Penaeus japonicus
GATATTTTTGTAAGTTTAGTGTGTTAACACTTGAAGTATATTCTATTGATTTTATACATTGTAGCTCCATAGTGTAGAAGGTGATTATTAACTCTCTTTTTTTCTGTGGTTAATAATTTTTTGTTTAAAGAAAAACAAAATTTAGTCTGCATCATTTCAAAACTAATTTTATGTTACAAGGATGTATAAATGTCAATTTTATTATTATTGGGATGGAACAAATGAGTTTAGTAAAGTAACACATGATTCAAATTCATATGTAAAGTAAGTATATATTTAGTTAATCCCCCCAATTTCTGTACAGATAAAATATCTACAGAAGCTTCTGGATATTATGGTAAGATGTGAAGTGAAAAAAGGTAATGGCAGGAAAACTAAGGACGTTTACCATAAATAATTATTGTCAGAAAACAAATGACATTTAGTTAAACAGTCTTCCTTATGGAAATTTTGAGAAAGTTATTGAAAAATTGAGATGACAAACTTTCAGATTTATCAGTGCTTGAATACCAGTCCTCAGCAAAAATACCATTGCAATGGTATGTCTTCCTAAATGTCAGAAAAATGTATTGAGCTTGTAGGTTGTCCCTCCATATGGAATTCCAAAGCTTGACCATTTATTTTTTAGTGAAATGTATAATGCCTCATTCTGTCAAATGGTATTTGTAACAAAGACATTTCAGATTATAAGCATGGATGGATTTCATAATCCACAATAAATAGGTGCATTATTGAAGAATTAAATTGGTAACATTACAAGATTTCAAATTACATTAATTCTTTTTAAAGCAGGTTCCTCTGCCGTTGTGAAGAGATATAGATTTTTTTTTTTCGTATGAGTGAAAGATGAAGGATTCTGGAAGAGAATAATATCTGTCAATTATACATTGGGTATGAATTTTTGTAGTATGGTTTATTTTACCTTTGTTAAGTACCTATAGGAACTGTTATCTTACACAAGTGAGGCAAATCACTCTGCTGTGAATTCTCTTGTTGAGCAGCCAGATTTTTTTCCCATAAAATTATATTCATAGTCTTATGACTGAAGCTCTGTATGCAGGTGCAAAGATTCATTGTTGTTCTTGGTTTGTCTTATCTGAGCAAGTCTAGTGGATGCTTACGAAATATGACAAGTGTAAGATGATTTAGAACAGGTAATTAGTTCATAGCAATACATATTCTTTCAACTTCTGTATCTTAAAGAAGGTGATATAATAAAGATGTTCCTTCCCACGTATATGATAATGATTTAGGTCGCATCAGGTGTTGCACTCAAGGAACCCGTTGCCAGTATAGGGTAGGCTTCAGCTTCTTACGTAAATGCGTTTGTAATCTGTGGATTATTTTTATTTCATTGTTAATTTTATGGTAGTATTAGGATTTATTCAAGGTAAGGTATGAACATTGAATGCTCTTTTGTCCAGAATCAAATTATTGTTGTAGATGAAAAACTTGTATGCTGAAGAACACTAAACTTGCATATTGATATTGTATTTTTCTCTAACCTTCCTTTTGATATGAGTTATTTAATGGTATATCTTTTGCACTATATGGTGACAGTTAAGTATCCTTTTTCATTTACTTTATAATGTTTGCTTCTAATTTATGTTGCTGTGTTACAGTGATACTGCAAAGTTTATGAAGGAAATTTATCTACAATTTTTCCTATTCTCACCATCTCCAAGTTTCACACTCTTCATTTCTTTCTGACTTTCCTACTCTCATCTTCCTTTTTGTGCTCTCGCACTTTTCCCTCTACATTCCTGCTTTCATTGGTTCTCTACCTTATTGTTCCTTTTTTCTTGTACACTACTAGTGCAACTACCAGTTTTCCGAGATGGCTCGCAGGAAAATCGGCTACATATAGCGCTAAAATCGGTTAGAAACTGGTTAAACTGGAGAGAAAAAAAAAATATATATATATGTGTGTATATATATACATATATATATATATATATATATATATATATATATATATATATATATATATATATATATATATATATATATATATATATATATATATATATATCCTGAAGGATTATTACTTACGCATTCTAGTCAATATATGTTCTAGGTATTTACAGATTGCAATATCTGTGGACTCATCCAGTAAAATACTGTATGTGCTGTATCAACATAATTTATCAAATAAGATTTTTTAACCACGTCTACCAGGTGCCCAAATGAGTTCCCAGGGGTAATTATTGGAAGCGAAAAGCGCCAACTGAGCTTCAGCCTTCAGCGAGCCACATTGCGAGGTCTTTATAACATGGAAAAAATTTACCTTCACTTGTCTGGAAGAAGAAAATGGTTCACTGTTTATTTGTTGTGTCGTACTTCCCTCAATGTCATTAAATGTAGCTCCGAATGCTGTTTCTTAGGACTTCAAAGGAAACGTTTTATTATCATTAGGAACAGATAGTCAGTCCCCTTTACATCATGCAGCTAATGTTTTCGAAATTTCTGTGTATGTGCGTTTCTTATTTTGATTACCCATGCTTGAAAGGATATTTATAAGAGCAATTTTAGGCAATTATTTTCGCGACGGATAGCCTGCTTCATGAACGATCAAACCGAGAAGTTGGCACTGCAACAAGATTCTTACATGAAGTGTCTGTACAAGTGTACAGTCGGTTGGCTGCGCATCTTCTAGCCACGCCCACCACTTTGTGACGTCATCTAGAGGAATTGCTATGGAGAGTCATCCGGACGGTTTTGTTTAACCGTGTTGTTTATTTATTTATGTTTAAGTCAAGAGCAAACTGATATTTTTGAGTTATATAATGTATGAATTTACAAATTTGTCTTGATCAGTAGCCTTATTCCACATGCATGTAGTACTTTATGGGCGTTAAACTGCAGCGTCCAAACTTGAAATGAATTGCGAGTTAGGGGCGGGGCTTAGACGGTGTCGGGCGTATCAGAACAGATTTGGTATCCATGGTAGCTCAGTGGACAGCGTTTCGACTTGACATCCCTGTGGTCGGCAGATCGAGCCTCGTCCAAGCTCGTAGGTTTCCACTGTCACCTGGCGGTTACTGACGTAGCTGGGTAAGGACCAAGCTCAGATCGAGTCAACACTCGTTGTCACATTCTCACACGAGTCAGCACAAGCTGGCTGACACAGGCGGGCTTCTGCTCCTCAAATCTGGCTTATCCTTATCCTTATCCATGGCACACCTAGCCCTGTCGACAGAATTTTTCTCTGTTGTATCAATACTATGTACCTACAGACTCAGTGTTGCGGAACCGCTTTTTTTCTTATCAAATTCAACTACCCTCAGCGAATACACTTCTAATGCCACCACGCACTGCTCGAGTAAATAAGGGGCTCATCATCTGCATTGTATAGTAACCGGAAGGTTTTGAAATCCTATACATAAAAGAGAGAAAAGAAGGGAAAAGCTGTAAAGCTGTAAATGAGTGGCGCATAGTTTTAACGTGCTAAAAATTAACTTTCAAGTGTCGGAATTAGAGGTCGTTTTTCTGTCAAACAAGATTCCATATTATTTTCTAAGGTTCATGTCTAATACAGAAAATGGTGTCTATTTGAAACAATGTATTATAGTTTTTGAGCAAGATAATTTAAAACTTATTATTTTTAATTTTCGTTTCATTGAAATTCAAAAGACTTCATACAAATTTTTCAGTGCCGTAAATATAGATATAGTTAGGATATTTAGGCGCGCAACTAAATATACATACCGTCACCTCGTCCCACTATCGCCCCTCCCTTAGTCTATTTTTTTTCCGAAATGTCGAGGGGTTAACAACGAATAACCTCAACACATCAATACTCCGATGATCACAGCTACCATAACAAATTCATTGTAATCCACTGAGAAGTTTTAGTTGATTTACATAATCGTTTTATATATTTATCCATATGTACAGTCTTTCACATTAAGTAAGGGATATCATTTTAGTCATTACAGTCACGAATGGCAGTTCATAATTTTTGTTAATGCATAACCATTATCAAAATCTCTAATTTATTCATTATTCTACGGACACTTGTCAAGGTTGTGTGGGTACCCTTAGCGAAGAAAAAATACAAAATAAGAGGTAAACAGACCTTCTAGGGTGTGCACTGTCGTGGGAAAAGGACTTCTTTAAATGAAGCAAGGATTGAAAAGAGAAACCACATGCCTGGCTTAATGACTATAACTGTTAATGACCATTAACTTCGCTTAATGACCTTTGATGATTAACTTGATAAATGTAATGGTCATTTACCTGACTACCTCATAGCCGTAGGGGAACAACGATGAAGAGAGAAATCGACCAATGGAAAAAGAGAGAGAAGGGCCACACACCAGGCCCTGGAGTGGCCTCCTCTCCATCGCAATAAAATTTTTGAGGGGGTAATGGCGGAGAGATAAAATCCTAAGAAGAAATAGCGAAGGAGAAGGACACAAAACGAAATGGATTGGTTATGCCTCGGGAAGAAAAAAAAAGAAGTTAAAAGCAGACCAACCCAGAGTGTAAATGCAATAATTTCAGTCCGAAAGATTCACTGAAGAAGACAGATAAACATTTCTTTAGCTGGGAAAATGAAACTCCAGAGAAATACATCCAACCAAGGCGGTGCACCAAAAAAATCTGATGATATAGAAAACGGGAAGCCAAGGCTAATAAGGATAGGTTTAAGCAGTCGAGGAACATCTTCGGCTGGATTTCCAAATTGATACATTTTCCTTCCTAATGCATTGCCGAAATTGGCACTCAATATACTTAAAAATGCCAGTCTGTTAGCGTGTAGACCGTACACATGGAGTACGAAAGCTTCAGGAGCTAAGATCTAGGAGTAAAAATGTACTCAGTGGACTTGGTATATGGTTAGAGGTCATCAGAATACACATGGCCAACGTCAAGAGTCATGAGATGAGTAGCGATCAGTGGAGAGAACACAGCATCCAAGGAAACGTGCACACACTAACAAACACACACACACATACATATATATACACACACACACACATATATATATATACATACATTTGATATATATCACTCCTTAACTCTCCCCTCTTCTACACGATGTAGTGCTAGTGTGAGATGTATAGTGACAGTAGATGTGTGTAGTGTATGTAAGTAGGATGATTATCATATATATACTCATGGCGTATATGTTGTTTATATAATAGTGATATGTGCCATTTGTGTGCATATATTATAGCTATATAGTATGTCGTCGTGTAGTAGCTAACTATATGTGTATGCTATGTGCGCATAGATGACTATAGTGTATATTGATTTATGGATATATATATATATAATGTGTGTAGTTGCTCTGTGTGTACATGTGGTTATATTTATTATTATATATATATATATATATATATCATATTGATATATATATATATATATATATATATTTATATATATATATGTGATATCCCATAATATATAATATATCCACTAATATAAGTCATTATAAATAAAAATATATACATATATATATATATATATATATAGTGTCTATATATATATATTTGATATATCATTATATACGTATATTCTAAGATTGTGTATTTGTAGTGTGTATTGTTGTATGTAGATCTTGAGTGTGTATAGTATATATAATCATATATACTAATATAGGATATATATATATATATATATTTATATATATATATATATATATATATGCTGCGGTAACTTATATATTTAACAACATACTCTGTGGAGCGTGTTATCACCCATCACATATATATATATATATATTGTAGTGTTATATGTTTCCATATATATATATATATATATATTGTATATGTATATATATACTAGATTAATGTATATATATATAATATATTATGTATATTAATATATATATACTATTAAATATATATATATATATAGTATTATATATATATATGTATATTATGTATATATATATATATATAATACATATATAATGATAATATGGGGTATACTATATAATATGTATAAGATGATACTATATATATATATATGTATTCAACTATATAGACAAACTCACACCCACACTCTAGTTATCATGTGTCTCAAACATACATAACCGACCTAACTTTACACTGATATCCCTACGTTTCACGCTCCGATTCTATCACAACTCCTCTATCTTAACATACATACATACACACACACGCAACACACACACACTACATATATATATATATGTGTATGTGTATATATATATATATGTATATGTATATATATAATATATATAGTATATATACATATATATATATATATATCATATCATATACATATGTATATTATTTATATTACACCCATATTATATACATATATATATAGATTTTATATATACTATATTATATATTTATATATATACATACATACACATACACACACTATATATATATTTGTGGTGTGTGGTGTGTTTGAGTGTGTGATTATATATATATTATATATATATATATATATATATATATGTATGTATATATATATATATATATACATATACCTATAATACATATACATATACATCACCCACATACAACCCACACATGCACATGCACTGCCATGCACCATATAAAAAACATATATATAAATAGAGCATATGCACATATATATTTTATATATATATATACTATATAATATATAAATATGTATATTCACTGACATATATACCATACAAACACACTACATACATACACATATATATAAACATATATATATATATATATATATAAAATATATATATATACATATTACATATATATTTACATATAGATATATGTATATGTATATATATGTATATATATACATATATATATATGTATATATTTGTGTGTGATATAGGTGTGTGTGTGTGTGTGTGTGTGTGTGTGAGTGGTATGTGTGTAGAAAATAAATATATATCTATATATAAGATATAGATAGAAAGATATATATTAGATATATATACATATAATTCAATATATATATATATTTATTTTGATCTATATATGTATTCATACATATATACAAAAATGTGGATATATATATGTCTATATATGTATATATATATATATATATATATAAATTATATATATATCAAATATAGGGAATTATTGTTAATATATATATGAATATATGCATATTTGTAATATCTATATGATATTCATACTATACATATATACATCTATAGTATACATATACATTGAGTGTGTAGATAATTACCCACACACAAATTATATTTATATATATATTTATATATATATATATAGATATAGATATATATACAAATCATACACAGCACACTACTCAACACACACACACACACACACTATATATATAATAATATAAATATCTATATATATATTATATATTATATAATATATATATATATAATATAATATATATAGTATATATATATATATATATGTTAAGTATATGTGTGTTATTCATAATTTATCTACATATATTATACATATATTACATAAATACATATATATAATATACATGTGTATATATACAGATACATGTGATATAAATAACACTATATATAAT
>NW_028234410.1:14873124-14883124 GCF_977035675.1 Penaeus japonicus
CAAAACATTTTGAGAAAAGAAGTTGAAAGCACATTCAACATAGTTTTTATGGTGAACTGTGTTTCACCCTTGTCTTTGCATTGATATGTTATTGTTAAAGCTATGGGATCATGTGCCTTTAATGTTTTCAGTATCTTCCCTAAGTGTCTCAAAATGTCTCAGAAATGTATGAACTTGCAAAACAGCTTTATAAGGTAAACTTCCAAACATTTGGCTATTATAGAAGGGCGAGAAATACATTCATTTGAAAGGCTCAACCTCTTCATTCATTAGAACATATTCTACTTGGCTATTCCACAGCCTTTAAAAGGAATCACTAGTCAAGAGCTATGTCTCACAACAGCCTGTGTCTTATGCACCCAAACTAGCTCATATCAGGGTTGCACAGGAAACCAACAGATGTGTGATCCTAAGCCCTGCAATACAACGACGTAGGAGCATTTACATTAGAAACAGGTTTCAGGACTTCATCTACAAGTGTGCATGTAATATTTCCACGTCAGTTTTAACCATTAATGTACACAGTGGATGGCGAGCTGCTCAGGGAATACAATGGTGATGGCAAGTGAAGTACATGTCCAAGATGAGTTTGTCTTGGTAGGGGGTCACATTGGGCAAGGATGATGCTATTGGTTAGGTCAAGTTTGTTAGTTTGCAGACACACATTGTTGAGGTAAAGTGAACATGATGTAATCAATCACTGACTCTTCAGATGCCTGCCAAACTCATGTTCGTCCCTAGACTTATTGCGATGTTCCTGGTAAAACTCCCAAGAACTCCTCACAATATAACTTTTCTTGTAATATGTCGACTCATTAAAACATGAGCACATTTGCATCCATGCGTTGACCATTTTATGGTCAACTCACAACTCTAACAACTTTCTTTACCTAGGAAGTAGCATAATATCACACGTTAAGGTCTAGATTTAAGACAAACATCCGAATGCCTTAAACCATGAAACAGCCTATTCCGGGGACTAATTGAATATATATATTTTTTTAATGTCAATCCTTTCTGTTATAATAATTTTCTCCCTTTGACAGTTACTGCATTCGTAAACATGACTTCTGGAAAGAGTTGGACTGAGGCAGAGTCTGGCAGGCATAAGTGGTTCCCCTAAGGCAAACTTGAACAGATATCTCAGGGTTATAGATGTTCACCAATACCCCTGATGAGGCACCAGGGTATACAACCTTACAGAGATCAGCTTCACCATAAAGGCAATGTGAGTGATTTTTCAAAGAAATATTAATCAGAAGGATAGGAAGTGAAGGCAGCTATTTGCTCCATCTTATTAATGCATTTACCAATTGTAAAGTTCTTATTCATTGACCTTTTTCAGACGTAGACCTCTTTATAGGATTAGAGCCTTCATCTGTGACCTCAAGAACAATCATGAACCCAAAGTTGCACTTGATTAGCAATGGCAGAATAGAAATATTCAATGCTCGCTTGTGAAATATTTATCATCTTAAATTGTTCATCATATATTTTAGTTCAAATGTTGCACTGCCCATTTCATATAAATTAGCTATTTTTGTACCGATGGAAATATTCCTATGATATTTTGGATCTGAAGATACTGTATCCATATTGCTAGGCAGGCATTACTTACATGGAAAGGACGGATACATGAAAATATCTCCCAGTATATCTATATGAAATTTGTTGATGAGGCCCATTCCATTATTGTGAATACGAAAATGAACCATGCCAAACTATCATGTGTCAGTCAAGTACACCATTCTAATAAAAGCTTGCAGTGGAATTTAGCCCTCCCCCCCACCCACCCACAACTACACGGATTATTTATGTCAGTATTTTTTCCATTCCTTATCATGAGCAATAAGATCTATCAAATATTAGTTGTGAATTCAGTTAATACCCTAAAATCGTTTTTAAGAGAAGAGAAATTAGCAAAGATTATACAAGGCCTTTCAGCTGGTTAATTTTCTCCTCATACAATGGAAGATCTCGGAGGACTTAAAGATCTGGTCCTGTGACGATACAAAGAAAGACATTGCTCTGAATATGACACTGTTCTACAGGAACCTACGAACCCTCAAAGAGGAAAGTATATTTGAGAGAAGATTACGAAAACAGGAAAAATTAAAGTAATTTGATTCTCGTAAATGATGTTGCCATTATTTATATCTCTTAGCAATAATAGTATTAGAAAAGTGAGGTAAGTCAGGGTGCAATAAAGAACTTCAAAAATACTCAGCCACGATTGGAAACTTGCCCTCGAGAGGCAGAGTCAGCGCCCCACATAATACTGTACTTTAATGATGGTCCACTTTTCTTTCTCCCTATGTTGACGTGATATTTTCATTGTTGTCATTGCGTTCATCTACTCAATACGTTTTGAAGCAGTAGTAGCTGAAATCATAATTTTGCTACAGCAGTAGTGGTAGGAATAAGAATAGTGATCAATAATAACAATAATAATAATAACAGTCATAACAGTAACAGTCATAACAGTTATGATAATAATAATAATGATAATAATAATGACTATTATAATTATGATAGTAATAACTATAAACATGATGAAAATAATGCTACTGCTGATTATGATTATGTTGATGATGATGATGATGATGACAGTGATGATGATGATGACAGTGATGATGATGATGATAGTGATGATGATGATGATAGTGATGATGATGATGACGATAGTGACGATGATGATGATAATGAGGGTGATGATAATAATAAATAATGATGATAATATTAATAACAAAAGTAGAAGCAATAGCAACAGTCCAACACAACTACTACCACAAATTGCAGTAGTAGCAGATTAAAGAGAACTTGAAATGAAAATGGAACCAGTCGTTAAAAAAGTACCATTAATAGTAGGAGCAATAGTGATGGTTGTGGAAGTATTAGTAGTTATATGAAAAAAAAAGATAATACTAAGAGTTGTAATGATATCAATTATAGTAATAAGGATGCAACTTATACTAATGACGACGGGAATAATAATAATAATAATGATAATAAAAAGTGATAATAAAAAATAATGATAGTTAAAATAATATTGATAGTAACAATATTAGCTGTAGTTGTAACAACAATAATGATAATAATAATGATAATAATAATAATAATAATAATAATAACAATTATAAGAGTAATGATATTGATAATGATAATAATAATATCAGTAATAATAATAATGTTGATGGTGATGATGATAACGTTAATAATAACAATAACAATAATAATAATAAAACAGCGACAACAATGATAATAATAATAATAACGATAATAATAATAACTCCTATAATAATAATGATGATGGTGGTGATGATTGATGATGATGATGATGAAGATGATGATGATAATGATGGTGTAATGTTATAATAATAATAATAATAATAATAATAATAATAATAATAATAGTAATATTAATAATCATAGTAATAATAACAATAACAACAATAATAATATTAATAATGATAATAATCACTACTACTATTACCATCATAACAATGATAATTATGATCATGATAAAAAAAATGATAATAACAAGAAATTATCAATTTCAGCATTATCAAAAATAATAATATGAAATCAGCATCTGTTTTCTACTAACAAAAAATATATATTTTTGAGCATCAACTATTTGTGAAAAAGCCAGGATTCCCTTGACCAAAAGTGTCTCCTTATAACTATCACCGAAATTCGTTTAGCTGTGTTGATGGCATCCAGTGACAGTCTCAGTGAAAGATAACGGACATGGCAACGCTGGAATAAGAAGGCGAACATAATAGCCTATTTGCACAGATTAATTAATGCGTTGGTCGTACAGCTAACAGGATGACACCGACGATTCACAAGGCTCTCAAATAAGTGATAACGGAGATGGCAGCTCTGATGGAGTGATGGTTAAGGTGATAATTGTGGAATGATGGCTGTGGATGTAACAGTGGAATGATAGTTGTGAAGAGGGGATGGTTGAAAAAAGTGAACTCTGGTGAGTTAATGTTTATGCTGATGGTAAGCGTGTCTGTGATGAGATAGGTAACAATACAAGTGGTAAATGTACAGTGAAAAACTAGGAATATTACAAGAATAAGTACCACATAAAACTAACATGAAAGTTATGCTGCAAGAGAATGACAATGGTCTGAATTGCCAATATAGATATATGTTTGATAGTCTGGAAGTACAGTCGAGGGAGGGAATAGCATTATCCGTACCAGTAGTAACTCAGTGAATGTCGAATGGAAATGCTTATAGTGCTTTTAAGACGACTACATACTTTCACTTTCCTCTTTTGTTTGCAAATACCGTGCTAGAGCAGATCTACTGTATATACAAGTTGAATTTTCCCCACATCCACTAAATTATACAGAGCTAAATCATAACTTTTTTTGTAACGCCATATCAACATGCTATTAGTTGAGCGGATATGACAGTACGTTTTGAATGTTGGCTTGATTTTGTTTTCGAGAGAAATGGCAAATTGAAATGAAGTCATTCACCAGAGGTACTGCTGAAACAGTAATTAGGAAAGCATACAGCTGGCCAGAACAATCGATAGCCGAGACCCATATTCTATTGATGCTTGTTGCAATAGGTGTCTGCTTTGTAAATGTGCAGAGTGGTTGTTTAGGTTCTTAATGTTTTTTGATGGAGAGTGACTGTATTGACTGATGATGGTTCAATGTCCCTTAAGATGGTAGGTGGCTGTTGGTGGTGGTCAACAGGCGAGAGAGAGAGAGAGAGAGAGAGAGAGAGAGAGAGAGAGAGAGAGAGAGAGAGAGAGAGAGAGAGAGAGAGAGAGAGAGAGAGAGAGAGAGGGAGAGGGAGAGGAGAGGGAGGAGAGAGAGAGAGAGAGAGAGAGAGAGAGAGAGAGAGAGAGAGAGAGAGAGAGAGAGAGAGAGAGAGAGAGAGAGAGAGAGAGAGAGAGTTATGGAATAAAGGCATTAAAGGACTAGAAAGGTTTGCTAACAACATGGGATTTAGGACTAGCAAAGGCGGCAGGGGAGCTGAGGGTGCAATGAATGAAAACTCATAACATTAGAGAAATTACTATACAGCTTTAACCCTTAATGCAGTTATTGAACAATATTTTATGGAATGTTATTTTTTGAGTCACATCACTTAACGTTGTGAACCAATTCAAAGAAACACAGCAAAAGGGAAGGTTGATACAGGAACAATCATGTAACAGTCTGCAACACCTATTCCTTTGGTATCAAATGCCACCCTAAACTTTTTGGTTATTAGGTTTGCGAATTTTGCGTACCGATTATTCCGACTTTCCAAGAGCATCTGTTGGACCAGTCAACCTGAAATACCAAATTACAATGCCATCTATGCTGTGCCTGAGGTTTCTCCTCCATGCCTATTTGTGTGAAATAACGGATAGAGAACTTTACTCCGTGATTCTGAAACCACCATTAGGAGACTAACTAAATCATGTCTTTATGTACGTACGTGTTCCTGTTACGAAATTATGACGATCAATAAAAGGTTTATTTACTGATGAACATGAGTTTTCACGTATGCATGGTAATAACGGTAATCTAAAAAAAATAGTATACTCTAAACTGATCTAAATCATCATATTCATTCAATTCATAATTTATAATGAATGAGCATTCCACCGGAGCCGACCTTCAATGGCTGGTCTGGAGGGATTTACTTCTCAAGTTCTTTCTCATTTTTACTGTACAATCTAACCTTGTAAATTTACACCTCAGAGTAATTTGAAGATGCTAACAGGTTCCTATGTTTTATTTCCCATTAGTAATGTCAATGTATAGCTGGAGAAAACCGAGCACTTTCAAAGCAAATGCACTAAAGGAGGTAAAACTGACAAGGTAAGACTGCATGCAACACGGTTACCAAGAGCCAGCTTTGGCTGTGTATAATGATACAAAACAATAAAGACAGCATACGAGACTTCACCATTTTAGCCCTGATATTAGGGTGCCAGTTGTTACAGAGTTTGTGAACTCCTTAGCTTGATTTCTGTATCCACCTTGTGTGGGTCTAAGAGAGAGAGGAATATTATTTGTATGAGTCCTATTCTCTGAGGAATATATTGGGTACTGATATCTGATACAAGACAGGAGTATTGTGATAAAATAATAAAAATTATTTATTACTTTGCACAAAATAAATTTTCAGTTAATATAATGGAAAGCAATTCCTTTACGTACTTCAAAATATTCACGTTTATCAATGAATAACAATATTCTATTTGTATTTCTCCTCCTTGAAATTTACATAGTAATATAGAATATGGAGTGCCAGAGCAAAATACCCAATGTGAAAAAAGGTTCACTCTCTGCAGTGTGACTGACAATATAGCTATGTACTCAAGTATTCACGCCCGCGGGCGAGCATCTCACACGGGGCTACACGGGAATCTATCACAATGTTCACTGAGAACAAGGCCTGGGGGTCATGGGGTCATAGGTTCTCCACCATTTTTGGCAGGAATGACATTTCTCAACCATAAATGCATCACTTATATATGTCTGTAGGATTTCTTTACAAACCATTCATTAACTTCATGGAAATTTACATAGAAATTATTAATCAAATTTGCATCAATTGTCCAGAAATTCAGTATTACCAAGTAATACACTGCTTTGAAAAAATCTTCCACTTGCTTTGACAATTATATCTACAATGTAAGATGAATTATTTATCAAAATGCCCTGCCAAAAATGCATAATTCCCTATTAGACCATGCCAATACAGTGTGATTCCCACATCTAAAATTTCAAAAACCTGTTAACAACAACTTTCATGCCTCATGGATTATTCCAAAAATTGTATTTTCAAAGTTCATCCTTCACCTACAATAATTTTATATCGAAACATGTTTCTTTTTCATTTTGATAACAAAAGTCATTAATTACAGTATGAATAATGTAAAGCATTATTTTATGGCAGTTTAGGAAAGCATTACAATTGTCCTCCATTGAGACTCGCAAAAGAGGAGTTTTGCCACTTTCAGGCCAAAATTCTGAAATACTCTTGAGTCGCTTGTTTTTTCACAAAATTCACAATCCGCTCTAAAGGAGCAGGGAAAGACTTTCTTTTTCCTATGCATTCAAGTTATCATATTAGAAGAGTGTATTACTCAAGGGCAATTTAAGAATAAAGGCCTCACTCAACTCATCAATCAAACATTTACATTCTACTGGCATGGCAGTGAGCTGTGCACATAGTATGACAAAGGCAGCCGGGGACCAAAGAAAATGTTGAAAACTAGGAATTATAAAAATCTGTGATACTGATATACTAGAGTGAATGATAAAAAAACAAATGTACATCATAGTCAATGTACAACATACTGAAATACTGAAAGACCCTTCAAGGGCAAAATTATCTCCTGAATGTTGCAGTGATATAAACAAGCACAAACACAGCTAATGATGGTGAAGATGAATTGTAACAGAGAATGGTAGGAAGTGGAAAAATGGAAAAAAATACTGCTAATAAAAATAAGCAATTCAAACTAAACATTCAGTACATAACTGAAGCAAGAATGTTTATAAGTAGATAATTAACTTTTTATTAGAATTTCCTTTTAGATATTTATAAACCAAGTCAGACGAGCTCGGTAGATGATCATTCTCCGACAGCATTTGTTAAAATTCGGAATTTAACTTGAGTAAGTAACAGGGCACATCAAACAAATTTTAAGAAAATTAAATCAAACCATTTTAAAGTATCTGAATTTCTTCTGTTTTATTCTTAGATAACAGTAGACACTGGTTACCATCTAGACATATTTGAGATTTTAAACTCGGTGAAGAGAAGCCAAAACTATGATTTTAACAAGACTCATTACCTGTCATGGAGACGATTTCATTTTTATCCTGTGGCAATATGTTTACCACGTCTTTACACCTGTTTCGGAAGCTCAATAATAATCTATCATCTGTGAAAGGTAAACGTAGCACCACAATAAGAATGTTCTTTTCATAAAGCTTACTGGAGGACAAGAAACTAATCAGAGTCCTTTAACATATTCTAACCAGTCATAGATAACACCTGTGAATGTTTTGCACAATCTCTTGCACAATGGCTCAATGTTAAAGAAACCCTTCATCAGTTTGGCCTTTTGCAACTCAAGCTTAATCTTGCATACACCGATTACTATTCGTGCTGTAGCGGCTCCTTTGTTAATTGTGCCCTGTTCAAGTAATAAAGTCTGATTGCTTATCAATACTAGCTTCCTGAAGCATCGGCAGTCTCCCTAATCAAGGTTGACATAATTCCGTAACCAATAATTCAGTGAGTCTTTTCTTATTGCATGTCTTCAAAAGGGCTCTTGCTGACTGGCTGTTCCTTGATTGGACTCTGTATTTAACTCTTTCTTGTGATAAACAATATACATGGCCATTCACAATATATAATTACATATATATGTATGCATGTTCGCGTATGTCTATATACGCATGCAAACATGCGCGTCTGTGTGTATGTGTGTGTGTGTGTGTGTGTGTGTGTGTGTGTGTGTGTGTGTGTGTGTGTGTGTGTGTGTGTGTGTGTGTGTGTGTGTGTGTGTGTGTGTGTGTGCATATGTGTATGTGTATATGTGTATGCGTATGTATGTGTGAGTGTGTGTGTGTTTAATTTAAGCGTGATACCCAGTATTCCACCGTCTATGAACCCTTTTGAAAAAAATGCTTCAATCTCTTGTCATTAATTACACAACATATTTGGAAAAATAAATTAATATCCTGATCGGAAATATATTACAATTCAAGATTTTTGTGTCTGAGAGGTAAGAAACTCGAAAACTTAAAAGAGGCAGTTCCTATGATAAAATGTTCTGAAAACTGAAAAAGGAAATGAATCCGTGACTGAATAAAGTCTAAGTGACAGTGACTTGACTTAGGGCTGTACCATCTGACCTGGTGCAGGCCACTACCTGACCTGAGGCAGTGACCTGATTCTAGGTTCACTGCCTACCAGAGGCAGTGACCTGACTTTGGGCCTTATCACCTGACCAGAAGAATATGTCAATAAACTGGCGGTGCATATGGGATAACTAAACATCCATATCTGAGAGATGAGCCAAAAGAAGTTGGGAGGAGTAAGACTACACCGTGATCAGTGTGGCTGGGCTCACTGTACCAATTCATTTCTCAAAGTAGTCTTGATCTATATTCTTCAATATGTTCACAAATCACACACTTCACACAATCTCATTTATTGTGGCACCATACACCTCTGATACATGCTCGCAATGACTGCTTTGCAGCTGGGGTGGAAGGAATATAACCTGCCAACAGGGCAGAACAATGAATTACAGGCAAGTCTTACAAAACCTAATATATACCTGGCAGTGGAATAACAGTTAATGTTGCCCACGGGACTCTACTCCACAAGGGGCTAGTCAAGCCAGGAGGTGTGCATGTGTCACTGAGTGGGAGTAATAACATGAATATGTGAGTGTGAACCTTGTAGTAGATCAGGAGGCAGGATGTGTCACTTGCCATGGCCATCCACCTCTCCAGACTAGACAGCACAGCACGTGATAGTGAGGAACAAGTGGCAGTAACAACAATCTTGCCACCGCCACCACTCTGCCACACCTCCATAGCCAGTCTCACCCCGCCCAGTCCCAGGGAACTTAAATTTAACCAATTACATACTATTTACTTCCATTAGCAATGCCATCACTTGTTTCTCAAATGAGAAGAGCAATACAAAGGTTTTGCAATGTTCCCTGAGTCTCTGGTCTGCCTGTGTCTAAGCTACAGGTCACCCAGCCACATTCCCTCAGCCATCGCCACGCACCACACTCCATCACTTGTCCACTCAGATACAGAGAGAAGGCCTATCACATATGGGACTTGGCCCTGGAAATGCTGCAGCACTCTACAATACACTGTGTGAGCCATCAGGTGACTGTTAGCAGTACAAAACAGTGTGTGGCAGATCTGCACTGCTGCCAGCCACCTTGGCACTGGTCCTTGGGACCCCAGGCACTGGTGACTCCTTCATCCAC
>NW_028234410.1:14890624-14903124 GCF_977035675.1 Penaeus japonicus
CCAGGAATGAGTGTTTGGAATGAGATCGAGTTCTTGGAGAAAAGGAAGTAGGGATGCGACCTTTTCTTAAAGCTCTTAGATTCATTTTAGGTGCAAGGCCCAAGGAGAATCTGTAGTGAACCAGATATTCACCAAATCATTCATTAACGACCCTAATTACGTCCCTGATTAATTACCAAATTCTTTGTAAGAGACTTTTGGGGTCAGACCTAATATCACGTTCAACTCTCTTACGCGAATGATGTCATTTCTTGGTGTATAAGAGTTCCACTTTGTTAAGTTATCGATTGACAATCCCAGAATTATTGTGCATGTTATACTGGGTATCCTTAACGCCTTTTGCTCCTTGTTTGCAAACCAGAAGTCGAACCTAACTTCCATTTTGATCCAACACGATGGCTGACCACCCAATGACCAATCAGAGATCATCAATAACAAATGACAATTCGTGTTGGCGTCCCAAGGGATGTACTGAGTGTAATCCAGTGAGCACTCGCCCAATAGATCATGCTTATTGGAAACCTGGTGTTTGACAACTGACCTACTCAACAAACAAAAGACAACCACGATTCCATACTTTCTAATGCCACCGGGGGAGAACTTAATCATAATGTTAATGTTAATAATAATAATAATAATAATAATGATAATAAAAGTACGAATAATGATAATAAAAAATTAGGGTAACAGCAACCACAATACTTATAACAAAAATAATAAACAACAACAATTATAATGTTTATGAAAACAATACCACCAAGAATAACACCAATAAAAAACAAAGTGATATATAGTGACAATAGCAATAAAAAAATCAATGCCCCTCCCCCCAAGAAAAAAAAAAAAGAACTAAACAAAAACAAAAAACAAAAAAAAGAAGAAAAGGTTGGAATGTAAGGAATAAAGAAATGCTATAAGCATAACAACAGTAACAATAGCAATAATAATAATGGTAACAATAATGATAATAACTGTGATCAAAATAGTTATAACAACAAAAACAATTATACCACTGGTAGTAGTAGTAGTCTCATAACTATGGTTGCTACAAGGACAAGAGCACCACCGGGAGGCAACATAAAGAAACAAAGAAACCCATAAAGCGAGAGAAGACCACAAGCGAGAAACAAGCAAAGAGGAGAAATACGTAGGTTCGAAGAGAGGACACTGATACAAGAACTTCTTCCCAGACTGCACCTGCTGGCCGCCCGCCCCCCGCCCCCCGCCCCCCGCCCCTGCGCCTCGCTGCCTGCCCCTCCCTCCCCCTCCCCCCTCCCTGCCTGCCAGGCGTCGCCACCGCACTCCGGCACCGAGAGCCAAGGTGGACACCCGTCGTACGCGCCGCGCTCACGTCTCGACACACCTTGGAACACAACAACAAATACAGGGAGCGGAGGAGGGGAAGGGGGAGGGGAAAGGAGTGCGGCTCTAGGGGAGGTAGGGAGGGAGGGAGGGAGGAAGGAAGCGAAAGAAGGCGCATGGTGGATACGCCACTGTTTCCGAAGGAGGCATAATTAATGTCTTCGGTCATTTTATGTTCGACCGCCATAGGTTCGCATGAGTGAAGACAGGGATGACCCATTTATCAACACTTCATATCGGAACTTTCGTCACATGCCATGGGACATTTACTCACTGATTTAGCCATATCTGTACATTCTATATTTTGTACCGACTTTAGAGTGCATGTACCTGACTATACACATAGTGTACAATTTAAAATGAAATGGAAAAACAGAGTACACGGAAACACCCAGAAGGCGAAGTTTCCTATGGCCGTTTTCCTTCCATGAGCCTTGGCCGCGTATGATCGCCCTTTCCCTTCCCTACGACAGCCTTTCTAAGTCATACACGGTCCTTCAACCTTGGCGTCTGGTAGAGCCGTTAGGAGACATGGCTTCTTACAACGGCGAGTCAACTACCGTCACTACCATCTCTTCCACAGCCCCCTCCCCTCACACCCCCTCATCCTCTCTCCATCTGCCCCCTACCCCCCCACCCCCAGTCTCTTACTACTTCACATAGTTGGCGCCAACAGCTGGGTAGATTGGTTTACTGCTTTGTACCCACGTCTTTGCTTACTAACCCTTTCCACTAAGGGTTGCTCTATCGTTCATTCTCGTCCTTATGATATTCCCGGCCACTTGTCATCGATTCCTCGCCGCCGCTTTCTGCACCCGTCTGCTGTGGATCCGTTACCGTGTTCCTATTGCACTGTCCGCTTTCTTTTGGCCGCTGCCCCATGTTCTCCCTCCTCTTACTACAACCTCATGTCTCGCTTCGGCCTCAATATAGCCCTTCTCTCTATGCCTTCTCAAAATACAGAAGGATGGCATTCTCTCTGTCCTTACTATTGTTCCCCGGTATACACCTTCATCTTTACAGGTTAATACAGTCTTTTATCCCTTACAACAATAAAATGTTATCCCTCTGCAATCCGTCACCATCTCAAAATATAGATGACCGGTAGCCTTCGGAGACATACCATGATTTTTAATTTCTCAGGCCCAATAAATATTCTCATTCCCGTCTGTACAAAATAATCTACATGAGAACTCGACGCCCAGAGGTCGACGGCGTGTGCAGGGAGGCCTTAATCATCGTATGACAAGACGTATCACAAATTATATCTTGGACAGAGTATGATGATGCTCTGTGGATGCCGTGTAATGGTGATGCAACAGCTGTTCACGTGTACCTGGGACTAGACGAGGAAGGGTGGCTTTTATGTAAGGTCTAAATGACCCGAATCAAAGCTCAGTGATAACAGTACGATTACACGAGAAAGACAGAGAATGTAACAATGTCATCTATTTGTACCACCACCTATTTGATAAGTATTCTAGACGTCGTATCTTTTACAGACGTAAATATTATCATCCCTAGAACATCATAACAAAAAAGTACTATCAATATCCTCTTCACTTTTCCTATTATACTACTTCCTCATTTTTCTTTCTTCCTCCCTTGGTTCCACTTTCTTCCTAATTCCTCCCTCCTTATCTCTTCCTCACTAATAACGATGGTTTTCGTGAAACAGTTAAACATAGAGAAGGCAAAGGTGCAAAGTGAAGACGATAATACAGTGTATTACAGTGCACAAAATGTTGCATCTGAAGGATCTGATTTTGCACGAGCCGCAAAGACCATGACTCGGAAACGAAAACATAACCCGAGAGTGAAAACGGGGTTCATATGTTAAACAATGAACTTCAGCGTTGGTCAGATTGAGAAAGAGAGAAATCCGGGTGAAATATTATGAAGAGTAGAGCGAGGTAAAGAGGGAGTGAGATAGAAGTAGAGAGAGAGAGAGAGAGAGAGAGAGAGAGAGAGAGAGAGAGAGAGAGAGAGAGAGAGAGAGAGAGAGAGAGAGAGAGAGAGAGAGAGAGAGAGAGAGAGAGAGAGAGAGAGGAGAGAGAGAGAGGGAGAGAGAGAGAGAGAAGAGAGAGAGAGAGAGAGAGAGAGAGAGAGAGAGAGAGAGAGAGAGAAAGAGGGGGAGAGAGTGAGTAAGACAGAGAGAGAGAGAGAGAGAGAGAGAGAGAGAGAGAGAGAGAGAGAGAGAGAGAGAGAGAGAGAGAGAGAGAGAAGGGGGGATGAAGAGAGGAGAGGGATAAGTTGCGTGAAGGGAAGGTAAGCGATGAGGATAGGATAGGATAGGATAGGAGAACAGAGAGAAAAAGAAAAACGTGAGAAAAGTGTGGTAATGGAAAGAGGAGGGCGATGCGATAAAGTATGATCCTTCAGAATTATAACCGCGGATTTCTCCCCGTCTCCATTTTCATTTCTCTCCCATCCCGATCTTCTTTTCCCCTCTAATCCACATCTTCCTCCTCCCACCCCCAACCCCATCCCCATCTTTACATCTATCCCAATCCCCATCTTCCACTCCCTCTCCACACCCTATCTTCACCCCCCTCCCTCTCAACCTCTACCCTCCAAAAGCTTTCGAAATGACCCTCCCCCTCCCCCGGGCCAGCCGCCCTCCTCCCCTTATCTCACTATCATCTTAAATACATTATCACAGCAGCGGCACGGGACAAATCCGGGCCGCGCCGACACCCCGCCGTCCGAAGGTCGTGCAGGCAGGAGAGACCCCGAGCCAGATGGCAGCACACCCCTCCCCCCGCCCCGCCCCGCCCCGCCTGCCCCTCCCACCGGCTGAAACCCCTCTCCCTCCTCCTTCACTCTTCATCCACATTCCCCTCTCGTGGCGGCGTGCATGTGCTGGAGACGGCGACGGGGAAGCTGCGCGTCTGCCTCTCCGTCACGTCATCACTGGCCTGTCTATATTCTTTCGCGTGCATGGCAGCAAACGCTTTTGGACTGGCCTATTCGCAGACACAGTCGAGTATAAACGGATGGAATAGACGCATGCATGTATTCATCAACATGGGCATAATCGACTGTGAAATAGAAATATGAGAAAAAAGAGCGAAATGAAAAAGAGTTGACAACATGGTCAGCAATGTGGAACAATTAAAATCGCCATTAAATTCTTCTCTACTTCCTACCAACAGCAAAGGTTCTTTCGCCAATGGAATTTCCACAGTGCTATAGTTTAATTAAATAGTGTCTAGCACCGCGCCGCGGCCCTCAGATTACGTTACAAGGAACATGGTAAACAACACAGACAAGTATTCACGTGACCTGTTAAACTACATAAAAAAATCCGCATAACCTGTCAAACAGGTAAAAGTTCTGTGACAGCATAGGGTAACTTGCACAAGCAAGGTAAAAAAGGGAAATGATAAAAAAGCAACTCCACAAAATGCAGTAAAGTCTAACATACCTCCGGCCGAGTGGGGGCGAAAGGGGGGGGGGGATGGTGGTGGTTGCATCGAAACCACCACCACCACAACACGTGGGATGCCTCACATTACGTACCCAAAACGGATTCACATATTTTCATCATGGAGGCACTTTTTGTATTATTGGAACATGGTAACGCATGGCCATCAATTTAATGGGCGGAGCTTCGAAGCGGCGAGGAGAGCCATGACGACCTCGTGTTGCCATGCTCGGATACACAAGGGTCGGCGCACGGAGGTGGGAGCCATCGCCGAGGAAAATGCTGGATGACACTGCAGAACTCTGTCGCAGGGCAATATTCTGCAGCTCTGTCACGGCCCGACAACGGTGGGGCTCGTGTAGCTAGAAACACACACACGCACACACACACACACACACACACACACACACACACACACACACACACACACACACACACACACGCACGCACGCACGCACGCACGCACGCACGCACGCACGCACGCACACACACACACACACGACAGGGCGTGCGTGGCCTGAAGGCCCTGTCAAATCAGCTGCGTCCCGGAGAGGCGGGAGGGCGTGAGCCGCAGGAGCGACACCTCGCAGCGAAGGATCCGCGGCAGGCGAGCCCCGCCGGACAACAACCCCCGCGGTGGATCCACGCACGACATACAAGGTACAAACCAATAAAATGATACAATGGAACACCGAGACGAAGGAGTAGATACCCCTGCATGGGCCCAGCCGGTGCAACGCCCTGGCCTTGTTCTAGTTATTTTTCATATCGTCTTTATTAATGTGGTGGATGGGGGGGGGGGGGTCCAGCCAGCGTCCCTTCCATGCAATTCATACACCGACGATAAAGAGTTTATGAGTCAGCAAACAGCGTAATGCAGCAAAGATGCCGAGCCGCGGCAGCAAATGCATTAATTACGCAACATAAATGTCAAGGCTTTGGAGTTTGAGGTAGTTCAATCAAGATCTATCCCATTTATATGTATGTATGTATTGACGTATCATCCCTATCCACAACACATACTAACCAGGTCAACAAGAAATAGCTAAGCTAGGTCAGGATTTTGGCAAATGACATTGCTTGAACTAAGACTAAACTGACCAAAAAATAAAAACCAAAAGCAACGCAAACAAAAGGTCAAGAGAGCGAATGTCACTGATAATTAGAATGGCCTCGCCAGGCTATTATCACTGCAACTGTAATTGCACGCATACCGTGCGAGACCTAAAACTTCAAGAAATATCAACAATAAACAAGAGCGAACTTTGCAATGAATTTTATAATCTCGGTTCCCTATCTGTACTTGCAAAATATTCACATGTATTAACGACATTCCGTGTCCTGTAAAGCCGTCATAAATAAGAAACGCTATAATTTCGCCTACATGACCGGCAATTCGTCCGGAGTGCATTGCTCAGGGTTGTGTCACGACAGTACAGATCAGCGAAGGTTTGCCTGGTGCCTCCACGAATTAGTATCTATATACAAAAAGATGCCGTAAAAAAGATACATAAGCTAACTACTGTCACTGCAAGCAGGGGGATGGAAAGCTAGAAATTAGTCACGACAGGGTATGCAAAAGGACTAATTAGCAGGGTGGCACAATTAGTGAGTGTCAGGGCCAGTGGGGTATAAAAGGATAGACTGTCACTACCAGGATAGAATAAGGATAAGGATAAAGTGATGTTCTCTATGGTAAAGCAACAGCATGGACTCAAAGTAGAAGGTACAAAGCATAAAAGGCTTTTATTCCTTGTTAGGAAGGCAGATCGTTAGACAATGCCTGAACGGCTGACAGCGAAGATATGAAGAAAAGCTTTTCAATCCTTGATCATCTCCTATGAAGAGCAGTCATGGCGAAAGAAAGGAATAAATCACTGCATACTTGTATAGCTATGAATATACCGAATGAGTTTACAAAACGATCGTTTGGCATTTGTAATCAAGTGAGGACACAAGATTGTTTTTATAAAGTGAGAAGAAGTAATGAATAGAAGGGAAAATCGACGAGGAAATGATAGACTGAAGTATCTTCTGAGTAGCAATGTACTGACAGAGAAAGAAAGTTGCTTTAGACTGGCACCGACTGGCAGGAAACGATCGCTATAGTGTTATAGTGACCATGAGAGCAGAAGCTAGTGCGTGAAGAAAGTGACACTAAAAGCAATTATACTTGATCAAGCTAAACGCAACCTAAGGCTGCTATGTTTACATGGAATACTATGCCGGACCCATTCTTCATTATGTGCCCCAATCCTTTCCGATTGTAAAGATCGACAGTTGTTCTTCAAGGTAGGGAGTCTGCGATTACAAGCCTGGTAGGTGAACGTAACGGTTGCATACGGCAGCGAGTCTTCAGCGTTATGTCAACACACACGGTTTTGCTATATTTTGTAGAAATGGCGACGTTGACATGAATGGTGATGTTGGCACATTTGGAACTGTTAACATGAGTACTGTTATTGACATAAGCAGTTATGTTGGTGTTGGAAGAGATGCCTTGGGTGTTGGTGTCACCACACAAAAAGTTAAATAAATAGAATTAATGGTTCTGACATGCGTTCTGAATGGTATGTACATGAGTGGCGGGAATGACAAGACTGCTTGTGTTGGCAGTAGTAGTAGTAGTAACATGATCACTTCTTTTAATGGATTCTGAGGTCATGACGCCAAGACTCATGTTTATGTTGGCAGTTGTGGTAGCAAGGTTGTGAAGTGACGATGCACATATGGTGCTTGCAGATTAATGACTTGATACCGTGTCCTGTCATGTTGATACTACTGGATAAAGGGTTACGGTGCTGGCATGGGGTTCTCGTCTGGATCCTTGACTTGGTGGAGTGGCGGAAGCAATGGCAACACAACAATGGCAGGGCTGCATGAAGGAATACGCATGAAAATTGTGTACGGAAATATGAGGAAAATGAGAAGGGGGAGGAGAAGATAGAGAAGAAAAAGACGAGGGGGAGGAATAGGGGGAGCAGAAAGGGAATAAGAAGAGGAGAAGGAGAAGGGTGAGGAAGAGGATGACAGGGAGAGGGGAAGGAATGGAGGAACAGAAAGGGGAAAAAAGGGAGAAAGGAAACGAAAATAAGGGACGGATGCGGTATAAGAATGTGGATGGGAAAGAGAAGAGAAAAGGATAAAAGCAAGATAAATAAAACGTAGATGACTCGCACTGGGAAAAGAAAGAAAGGGAAATAGAATTCTAAGACAGACAAGGAAGATGAGAAACAAGAATGACAAATAGGGGGCGGGACGGAGAGGGGGGGGGACGGAAAATGGGGAGGCGGACGAGGAGAAATAAAAAAGAGAAAGAGGAAGAACAGAAAGAGAAGGAATGTGAGGATGGAAATTAGGAGGGAGATCAAAAGAAAGAATAGGAGGGATAGGAATATGATGAATAATGGAAAGAATGTAGACAATGAGGAAGAAGTGGAAGAAGACGACGAGGATGGGAAAGGAAATGAGAGCAAGGATGGTGAAAGTAAAAATCTTGAAGGTTAGGTAATGAATGGGAATGATGCAAACAATGCTGGAAATAAACAAAGAGAGACAATGCATAAAAGTAACACGAGAAGAAAAGCAATGAGGAGCGAATGAACGAAGCGAAAAAAAGAGAGAAAAAAAAAGTGTCGAATACTCGACCTCGAACACAAAACAAAAATGGCTTCGACCGCAGAGGTGAAACCTGTATTCGAACAGACAGTTATTGAGGTTTTAACATTAGTTGTTGTGGTTAAGACAATAACAGCGGGAGATCGAAGGAAGAAGATAGGTAGTGGTAACAGAAAGTGGACGGAGTGCGGATTTTGTTTCGTTTTTTTTTTTTTTCTGAGGATGACAGCGTATCTGCAGCGAAATGGTGGTCAGGCTATCAAAGTTCTAATGATATTACTTTACGTTATGGTGCAAAAACGAATAACAACATGAAGAAGAGAGAGAGAGAGAGAGAGAGAGAGAGAGAGAGAGAGAGAGAGAGAGAGAGAGAGAGAGAGAGAGAGAGAGAGAGAGAGAGAGAGAGAGAGAGACGTCACGGAGAAGGTCATCGCAGTCCGTTGTAATACAAGGGGTAACAATAGCTGGTGCATGGCTGTGGCGGTAGGTCATGGGGAATCAAGAAGTGAGGGTGGCGGAGTTTGACGGTGAGGGAAACCAGTTATGGTGGTGGATCTGATGGTGAAGGTGGCAGAGGAGTAGGAGGAGATGTTGGGGCAGGTGGTGATTGTGGTGGTGGCAGTGTTGAGAGGACTGCACAACCTTGAAAGTTATTCTCGTGTAGATTCCATCCTCGGCAACTTCACATTTGTATTCGTCTAAAAGCTCTGTAACTCATGACAAAATTTGATCTTTGCCCTGTGTTACGTCCACACAACCCATGTCCTCTGCCAATCTATGTCTAAAGTATGGGTTCTCTTTTGTCTTCAGTCATGCAAAAACTTTACACTAAAATATATACATGTTATAATGAAAATCTTGACACACTGCAAATTTGGCTGCACGAAAAATAAGTGGAGGAATGTGTAGAGGGAAAAAGTATCATTGAGACTCTTAATTCCTGGCCAAGGAAACCAAAAACGACACAGGTCAGATATGGGCCAAATGGTTGAGTTTACGAGCTCTGAAACGGCATTTTCGTCCTTCGAGGCACTTAGACATACGCCCTTGTTGTTGTGAGGTGGCAGCTGGCGAATGCACGAGGCAGTATATTAGAGGTTGCAAATAGCACGCCCTGGCCGCCTCACATGCGCAGTCGGCGGGAGAGACAAGGCTGCACGGTTCCTCCACGCCCGGCGTGCACTCCGACGCTTCGTCTTGCGTGCAACACGGACGGCGAGACTGCATGCACGTGCACCATCTCGCAACACACTCGGATTCTCTCTTTTAACTTGTATCAATATTTGCACTGTGGTCACACATTGTTCTGCATGCGTGAGTTTTATCAAGCAAACTTTATCTCTGATTCTTGTCTCGTTCCTTCCTTTGGGGCTTACTTTATCAATGGCACTATTTATTATGCATATCGAATGCGATAGACAGGCTGGCAGCACTAGCGAGAGACAGAGAGAGAGAGACAGAGAAAAAGAGACACACACACACGCTCACACGGACACACTCGCCATGGGAACACAGATCATGAGCGTACACTCTTCCTGCGAGAGAAGTGGTTGGCGATCTTCAGACAGCACTCGGTCACGCTGTTCCACATTTTGGCGGCTGTGTTGGGGCGCCTTTTCGGTGAGGGAGGAGACGGTGGAGCTGTGAAGGCGACGGTGTATCTTGAGGGGGGGGCGAAGGAGCAGGACGAAGCGGAGATGTTGGTTGCAGTAGTTTTGGTAGTGGAGCAGGAGGTGGTGGCGGTTGTGGTAGTGGTGGTGGCGGTGGTGGTGGTGGTGGTGGTGGCGACTAGGCGTTGTCGAGGCACCGTGGCGAGCTATTTGGCAGCCACACAGGGGACACTCTGGCAGATCTTGGACTGTGTGGTGCACTGTTGGTGATGTGTTGGTACTAGTGGTGGAGCTGGTAGTAGCTATGGTGGTGGTGGTAGAGATGGAGACTATGGCGGTGGTGGCAGCGATCGTTGTGGTGGCGTCGTGCCGGCTCCACACTGCCCTACCACCACCGGAGTAGACGGCAGCAGCAGACTGAAGGTTGTGGTAGTGGTGGTGGCGTGACTGCGGAGCGGGGCGTGTGGCCCTTCTGAGCGTGGAGGCGCGACTGGCTGAGTGGCAGCGCCGCGGCCGCGCGTTGCTGGACCCACACACGCTCACCGCCATTTTTTATTGGCCGGGCCACCGCCATAGCCTGGGTGCCAGCAGGCTCCCGCTGCCGTCTGCACACCCTCCTTCTGGCCTCACTCTTGTCTGTCCTGCTACAGGCTGCTCCCCAGGGTCACAGGGTCTTCCTCACACGGGCTGGAGCGTCCTGCACCTCTCTCCGCTCCTCTCGCTTACAGCCGACAACATCCGCGCACACACGCACGCACGTGGCTACGACCTCGCCCTCGCATGCATGCATACACGCACGAACGAACACACATTCGTCTGAACATTAACAGACATGCACTCGCAACACTGCATTCATTTTCATGACGACATGCACCAAGGTTTTTCTTGCCTTGGGTCCAAATGTACAAGAAGCAGAAACATACATCGAGTTCCCAGTGACAGCAGGGTGGCCGGCTATTTCAAACCTTCTCACTCATTACCCGGCATATCTAATGTTACACAACGTACAGAAATGTACTCTGGCCATAATGATGCATGAGCGATCGAATGCTTTTGCATCAGATGAAACGATTAGTCTCATCCAGACGTTTCCAACTGGACAGAGAAATATATTACTTTAACTGCCAAAAGCTTTACTATTTGCTGCCTTTTCAGCAATCTGCCGCAATCTTTTTAATGACAACGAAGGCAAACTAAGCATCATTACCTTCACTAAAATGATGGGTGCATGCATCAACACGGCTTCTAGTAAACATCAATATTGAGTGGTTTGCTCCCGTGCCGGTACCTCCCTCCCCCCCCCCATCCCCCTCTCTTCCTCCTCCCTCCCTACTCGTCCTAGCCTCCCCCTCCCCCGCGGCCGCGGCTGTGTCTGGGGTGCTCAGTCTGGGGGCCCAGGGTGTCTAGACACACCGGTCACCTGCACCACCGCTCCCACCACCACCTCCACCACCACTATTCCCTCGCTCTACCGTCATCACCAAACTCTTGCTTTACCAAGATGTAGGCTACAACATCACTCCACGTCACCTTCCCGTATTCTCTCCCTCTCTTTCGCCCTCCTGACACCAGCCCTCACGCCCCCTTGCTCCATTATCACCGCCGCAACGCTCGCTCCATCATTCACCTTTGTGACACCACTACACTCTCATTCCATAACAATTACCACCACACACCCACGCCTCTCATTCCATCACCATTATCCGCACACTCGACCCCCGTATCACCATAACTCCTACTCCTCCCCCTTTTCTTCCCCGCTTTGCAACACACTTCATCTACATCCCAACGCTTCAACACTCCCGTCTCATCTGCCACCATACACTCCGACCCCGTCATCACACTCTAGATTCTCACCGTCATCACCACAATCGCGGCTTACGTGACTTCACTTGCACTCTTTGGAGACAAAACAGCAAAGAAAGAAACGGAGAGAGAGGAAGACGGATGACGCATAAACATTGCATTACATAACACTAACTTACCATTATATAAGAAACTTAGCAATAGAACAACATCAACTGCAAACAGTGTAGAAAATCCTCCGACTGAAAACTATGCACAAGCTAGACCTTTGCCAAGGCATTCCAACCACTCCCACAAGACTACTGACCAACTTCCTGGCTGGGAAAGTATCTATATGACACGCAGGGGGGAAATATTATTCCTTTCTCCTCCCCTTTTCCCCCTTGCCAAGGCAGGGTTCCCTCGGGAGGATGACCAGACGGCCGCCTGCTCGAGCGAGCCAGAGCCCCTCCGACGCGCGGTTAAAGCGGGAGGTTAACGCCGAGTTCCCGCTCGACTGCGGCGCGGACGGAGGGAGGGAGGGAGGGAGGGAGAGAGGGAGAGAGGGAGAGAGGGAGGGAGGGAGGGGAGGGAGGGAGGGAGGGAGGGAGGGAGGGAGGGAGGGAGGGAGGGAGGGAGGGAGGGAGGGAGGAAGGAAAGAAAGAGAGAAAGAGAGGAAGGGAGGGAGGGAGGGAGAT
>NW_028234410.1:14928124-14930624 GCF_977035675.1 Penaeus japonicus
AGAGAGAGAAAGAGAGAGAGAGAAAGAGAGAGAGAGAAAGAGAGAGAAAGAAAGAGAGAGAGAGAGAAAGAGAGAGAGAGAGAAATACAACCACAGTATGTATTTACGCCACCTCGAGCCTCATGGTCAAGATGTCAAAAGAAGCCGCCAAGGTATACTATGGAGTGTATGTATGGGGGGGGGGGGTAAAGATGACTCCCGTCTCCCCGTCTCTCTTAGTCTCTCTCTCCGTCTCTCTCCGAACCCTTTGTAAAACCCGGAACAAAGGGGAGAGGTCGCTGTCCCTTTGTCATGGACCTGGTGCACAGTACAATCTGTCTGGCTACTGTCTGGCCTGGATGATTCCCCCGCCCGTGCGCCCCTCCTTCCCGTCCCCCCATGCACCAGTCCACTCCCCTCCCGCCTGGCCCCCCCCTCCTCCCGCCCCGTCGTCTAGGGCCCAAGGCGTATTGTTTGGGTCTACTGTCTGGACGCCCGGGGATCGATATACGGACTGGATTTTCTGTCTGGCTATACCGTCTGGATGTACTCGCCGAGTCTGCTTTATGTTTATACTGTCCGGACGTACCCCGTGACTCAGTCTCCCTGACCACACTGTGACTGGGTCTACATTCAGGCTAGACTGTCTGGATGTACTGTAATTGATCTGCGTCCCAGACTAAAATTAGTCTCTGAGGTCTGTTTTTAAGCTGTGCTTGCGTGAGAGTCCTGCTTTGTTGCACTTCCCGGATATACATCCCGGATGTACTGACTGGCATTGTGTATGCAAATGGCAGGAGGATATACTGTCTGGATATAACGGTATAGACTTCCTACGTTTATCTAGACATGACGTTTAATTGTAACACCTAACGCATGAAATACATTTATGGCGAACAAGCCAAGTAAATCAACGCAGACCCAACCTTAGTTGCCACCGGTTATTAATGTCAATATTTCGTAATGCGAGGATTCAAAAGTAGGAAAAAGTTGGAGGGAATATTTAGCTGGAAGATTTGTGAAGAAATATAGGCGAATTGATTCCAAAGTGAAGTGGTAAGTCCTGAGGCGGAGGGAGAGGACGGGAAGGAAACAGAAGGGAAGGGTAGCAGCGCAGAGAAAACACGAGGCACGAAAATGAAGGTGGTAATAATGGTGCAGTTGGCGGAGGAGGAGAAAGGCGCAGTCGAGCCGCGAGAGAGTGACGGCGGCAGAAGAGGAACAAGGTGCGCCACGGCGTTTTCGAGCCAAGACGTCCGCCGTCTCGTGAATTATTATGACTGAGCGCTTGGAGCATGCCAGCTGTCTGTCGTCCCCCAGACAACACAGCCTGCCAGCTGTGTGTCGTTTCCCAGACAACACACCCAACCAGCTCTGTGCCATTTCCAGACAACACAGCGGCGGCCTGTGTCGTTTCTGAGACAACAAAACGTGTCACTTACCTGTCGCCCTTACATAACAGTCTGTAACCCTTGCACAAATGCCATGTCACTCGTTTGTTGCCTCATTACACGCTCCCACCCGGTGTTCTTTACGATTGTATTCACGTCGCCGCACAGTGGCGGTTATCCCAAGGGTTACGCATGTAACTCCTTGTTCAAACAAACTATGTCCTGCTACACCCAAAAGAGAAACCGATGTCTTGGGATGAATACAGCACATGGACGGCACATCCATCCACCGGCCTGCCATGATTAAATAATATAACAAGCTGGTCGTCGTTTATTCCTGAGACAACATACTCATCCTGTTATCTTCTCTTCCCCCACATAACAAGCTTGCTAGCCATCTCCAGGATCCCAGACACCAACACCTGTAACCCGACTACCGTGCCCAGACAACACAGCCAGCAATGTATCGCTACCAGACAATATAACCTGACAGCTGTGTCGCTAACAAGCACTGCATCCTGGCAGCTGCCCATAGTTGAAGTCTTGTAGACAACACCTCTATCAGCAATGGGTGACAGGGCCAGACAGCACATCCTGCAAGCAATGTGTGATGTAACCGACACCACACTCAGCACAACCACAACCGTCCAGACTAAATTGCAACTCCATGCGGCTAACGAGTCACAACACTGACTCAGTACTACTACAGCCTTGAGCTCGCCAAGACCCGCACGCCGCGGCACGGCGGGCCGCAGCGACAACCTCATTTGTGAGAATGACCTCCCTTGTTGCTCCTGCGTCCTGTTCATTGCACGTCTGCAAAAGGTGACGTCTGAGACAAGAATCAAACAATCATCCGACGCGAATATTTCAGGCAATACTAAAACGCACGTTAATGACTTTCGCTGGCAAAACTAATAAAACTTCCCCCTCTCCCTCTTCCCATCGCATTGGAGTACGAGACGCTGTCTAGGGAACGCTGTCTCTAATCACAACTTTAAGGATACGCCGTTAAAATATAGAAGGATACAGAGCCAGGCTTAAGTCTTCTCCTCGAGCTATGACAATGCAGCATTTTGTGCACGTAACCTCCTGATCACAAAGCACTGATACACAGCGCACAGCTAAGA
>NW_028234410.1:14935624-14938124 GCF_977035675.1 Penaeus japonicus
AGTTAAATCCTGAGTGATGGCAACACTGAATGAGTGGAAGTGCACAGCGCAAATGCAACCACGTGCTTGAAGGAAGGCACTGTCATCAGGCAAGCAGCACGCGCCGCCTATCAACACAAAAACAACGCGACTCCTTTCTTTTCAAAAGAGAGGTTGACCGGGAGAATGGCCGGGGTCTAGATAGGGAGGCCCAAGACAATGAGACTCCGACTGACAGATAGATATATAAATAGATAAAAGGATGAAGATAATATAGAGAGAGGGAGAGATGAGTGAGGAAAGCAGAGATTAAGAAGGGGAGGTGAGAGAGGGGCAATGTGTATGTGTATGTGTATGTGTGTGTGGGGGGGAGGAGAGAGAGAGAGAGAGAGAGAGAGAGAGAGAGAGAGAGAGAGAGAGAGAGAGAGAGAGAGAGAGAGAGAGAGAGAGAGAGAGAGAGAGAGAGAGAGAGAGTGAGTGAGGGGGGGTGAGAGAGAGAAAGAGAGAGAAAGAAAGACAGAAAGATAGATAGATAGAGAAAGAGAGAGAGAGAGAGAGAGGGAGGGGGGTGAGAGAGAGAAAGAGAGAAAGAGAGAAAGATAGAGCGAGAGAGAGAGAGAGAGAGAGAGAGAGAGAGAGAGAGAGAGAGAGAGAGAGAGAGAGAGAGAGAGAGAGAGAGAGAGAGAGAGAGAGAGAGAGAGAGAGAGGGGTGAGAGAGAAAAAGAAAGAGAGAAAGATAGATAGATAGAGAAAGAGAGAGAGAGAGAGAGGGAGGGGGGTGAGAGAGAGAAAGAAAGAGAGAAAGATAGATAGATAGATAGATAGAGAGAGAGAGAGAGAGAGAGGGGGGGTGAGAGAGAGAAAGAAAGAGAGAAAGATAGAAAGAAAGAAAGATAGATAGATAGATAGATAGAGAGAGAGAGAGAGGGAGGGGGGTGAGAGAGAGAAAGAAAGAGAGAAAGATAGATAGATAGATAGATAGATAGATAGAGAGAGAGAGGGGGGGGGTGAGAGAGAGAAAGAGAGAAAGATAGAAAGAAAGAAAGATAGATAGATAGATAGATAGATAGAGAGAGAGAGAGTAGATAGAGAAAGAGAGAGAGAAAGATAGATAGATAGAGAGAGAGAGAGAGAGAGAGAGAGAGAGAGAGAGAGAGAGAGAGAGAGAGAGAGAGAGAGAGAGAGAGAGAGAGAGAGAGAGAGAGAGAGAGAGAGAGAGTAGATAGAGAAAGAGAGAGAGAAAGAGATAGATAGAGAGAGAGAGAGAGAGAGAGAGGTGGCGGGGAAGTATCAACATCCGCCGCAATGTGTGCACACACCTGGGCGAGACCGATGTCCGTATCGGAGGAGCAATGAGACCAGTTTCGCTTTATTTTTGTGTTGCAACAAATGAACAAGCCTCAGTGTGAATAATGAATGGCAAGCAAGCGACTCAGTGCAAATGAATGCGTGTAGACCTCTCTGATTGCCCCGCTTCAGTCCTTCTTTCCCACTTCCTAATATCCACTCTCTACTCTAGCTCTTCCTTTCCATCTCTTTCCTATCTTCGTCTGCTCTGTTATTCCCATCTTCGTTCCCTCCACACACCTACCATATTCTCCTTTATCCCTCTTATTCGGCCCTTCTCTTTCTATGCCCCTTTTATTCCCCTTTTTTTTTCATTGGCGCCCACTTCGCCCCCCCTCCCCCCCCACCCCCCAACACTTGAACGCCCCTTACATGATCTTGTGTAAGCCTATGCAACCTCTAATCCACGGGACAAAGGTGTACTGACGGGCCCTCCTTTAATGCCCTTCGTAACTTGTTGCAACTCATCACACTCCCCTTCTCTCACCTACCCCCCCCCCTCCCTCCAATCGGCAGGGATATCTTCCACTCTCTGACGCCCATCTGTACTCGGAGGGCGCGCTCACAAAGACACATTTCAAGCCCATTTAATCGCTATACAAAATCCGCACTTTTTTCCCGCCTGCTCTAAATTGGGACATTCATTTCCTTGTTTTAGATTAGATCAGTGCCAACCTGCCCCTATCCCCCTATGGCTCCTCTTCTCCTCTCTCTTTCTCCCTCCTTTCACCTTTTTTTCTTTCTTTTCCATACCCCTCTCACTATTTATATTTCTTCCTTTATTCTGCTTGTGTCTCTCTCGTTCTCTTGTTCGCATTCTGTTCCGTTTTACTCTTCTCTGCATCCTTGGGCGCAACTCCTACCCTTCTTCGGAATAATACGCCATAACACATTGAACTATTATTCATCGCTAAAAGATATTTCATAATAAGCGTACAGCATTAATATCACTTATCATATTATAGTCACAGATTTCGCACCACTTTCGTACCAAAAATATGAAAGTGGATTTTCAATCGTACGCCTATACTGTTCCCTTTGATTTGCAGCTTCACTTTCGTCTGTTTTTCTTTTTTCCCTATTTAAGCCTAGATGAAAAAAATGTTGAAATATCTTCATTCTGTGCGCTTATAAAAAGAGCAAAGCGAGATATAATACAGTACATAGTCAGCAG
>NW_028234410.1:14953124-14960624 GCF_977035675.1 Penaeus japonicus
TCTTCCATCTTACCGATGCAACATTCCCCTTCCCCTTATGAATGCCCCTCCCTCTTGTCCTTTGCTCCCAGTGGGCCGCCCTCCTCCCCTCCTCCCCTCCTTCCCCTATGATAAACTAGCCACAGAGTGTTTTTCACTGGATTACAAACTTATTGGGTTGCGTGAGTCCTCGCCGCCGCCGCCGCCGCCTGGCAGAGGGGCACAAGAGGCCCTTCCCTCATGGTCGATCTCGCGCCTCGCCCAGCGTGCGTTTCTCATTCCTAAGGTACATTGGGTACAGCTTGCCTTGGCCCCTCGCTCGGCCGTGCATAGACAGTGTGGCTCCCATCGGCGTGAGTTACACCGTGCAAATAATATGCATCACAAAGTCTGCACTTCACGCTGCCTTAGTACCACCTGGCCACCGTCATCGCTGGCCTATTGGCTCTGGGGGGGAAGGATGAGAGGGGGGGGGGGCGTTGCTCAACCTCTGGCGCACCGCAGCCAAGCGATGATGAAATGCAAAGGTACAAGTTTTCCTTAATTCACTCGCCTCATCTCCGCGCTGATCATGGTAATGCAACCTTCAACCAAGGGAATTTCTTTGCGAAATCTATCACTTTGAAAAGATATTGAATACCCTCCTTCCCATACAAACCGTCCCTCGTCCCTCCCAGAACCCCAGGTAGAATACGCAAAGTTAGGCTTACTTGCAGTAGGCCCAGCCAGCGCGGCGTTGCAATGGGCAACGTTTTTTTCGGGACAGCCATTATGCGTGTCCATCACACCAAGCAATATTTCACTGACGAGCCACGGTTGGTTAGTTGAGCCAAGAGCCGTTGCTGTTAGGTCTCCTTCCCCGTCTAACTGAACGCTACTTACTCTCTCTAATCTCTTTTTTCTGCCATGCTGCGCGCTTCCTCAATACGTTCTAAGTTTTACATTACATACTCTACACGTATACTGGTGATGCACGTGGAATGGCCAGATAACCGGATGAATGGCCAGATAACCGGAACTAAACTCAACGAGAGACTGTCAGTAATTAATGAAGTTATTCGCAAGTTGGCGCTATGTAGCAGTGGTAATGCAGCAAGTCACATTCTTTGATTAACATAAAAGATTAGATAACTTACACGGATCACCCATTTGTGGCAGTAGGGAATAAAGGAGTAGGAGGAGCAGGAGGAGTAGGAGGAGGAGGAGGAGGTGAAGAAGAAAAAGAAGATGAAGAAGGAAGAGGAGTAGGATTAAAGAGAGCAGAAGAGGAGAAAAAAAGTAAAAATAAGATGAGGAATATATATATATATATATATATATATATATATATATATATATATATATATATATATATATATATATACACACACACATGTATATCTATATGCATGTATACATGTATATATGTATATACGTGCGCGCCCACGAGCGTGTCTGTGTGCGTGTCTGCTCTACCGAAGTGATGGAAGAGCGACTGCGCTTCCAATCAAAGCGCACATTGAGAGGACAAAAACAGTCACGCCGGCAGTGGGAGGTATAAGGACAACCTTCGCTCAAAGAACCGTCAAGGAATTCGCAGCCCGGGCCAGAAGTGCAGGAGAAAGAATCTCAACTTGGAAAAATCAAGAATAATAACAAGGCCACGCCCTCACCTGCACGAAACTCTGCTGTTTGGATTTCACTTTTTGACGAGGGCGTGTGCGGGGCTGGATACGGGAGGCGTCGTCGCCTTTTATGTTCCACTGAACTAAGGGCCTGGAAGCGGCAAGCGAAGGGGGGGGGGGGGAATAGAGGGGAAGGGAAGAAGAAAGAAAAAAAAAAAAGGGGAAAGGGGATACGTATGTATATATATGTGTGTGCATATGTGTGTGTGGGTGTGTGTGTGTGTGTGTGGGTGTGTGTGTGTGTGTGTGTGTGTGTGTGTGTGTGTGTGGGTGTTGGTCCCCCCTCCCCCCCCCCCCCCACCCCCCCCCCCCCCTCCCCACCACCCCCTCCACCCCCCCCCACCCCCCCCCCTAGTGGGGCGGGGGGGGGGTGGGGGGGGGGGGGTGGTGTGTGGGGGGGGGGGGAGGGTGGGAAGCGTGGGTGGGTGGGTCGGGTTTGTGTTGGTGGGTTGGTGGGTGGGAGTGTGTGTCGGTGGGTGTGTTTTTGTATGAGTATATATGAATATTAATATAATATAATATCTCTACAATAAATATCTTTCTCTCATGATTGTGTGTTTGTTTGAGGTTGTGTGAGTGTGGTGTTTGTGTCGTGTCTGTGTGTTGCGGAGAAAGTGTATGTGTGTATGTGTCGGTCTATATATCTCTATCATGTGTCTGTGTGCTGTGTGTGTGTGTGTGAGCGTGTTGTGTGAGTGAGTGTGTGTTTGTATGTGTTGAGTGTGTGGGCGGTGTGGTAGGTATGTAGTTCAGTGTGTTGAGTGTGTGCAGAGACGAGTGTGTTTGTGTGTGTGTCGTGTTTTGGTGTGTTTTTGTGTCAGTTGTTGTGTGGTGGGTGTTTTGTCAATTCTGTTGTGGGGTGTTGTGAGTGTCATAGTGTGAGTGAGTTTGTGACGTTGGTGATAGTGATAGTAGTTATGTGTGTGTGGGTTTTAGAGATGGGAGATGTTATGAGGCTCAGTATGTGAGTGTAGTCAGAGTGATGGTCGTGTGTGAGAGTGTTGTGTTATACAATAGGTTGGGAGAGCTTTCTAGTCATTGTTTTAGAGATAGATGAGTGTTTTATAGTGATTGTTATTCTTGAGATTTGTGTGTGTTGGGGGGAGATTTATACTGTGATTTATATGTAGGTTTATAAATGGTTTAGAGGTGACTGACCTCTGGTGAGTACCATTGACGATATTGAGTGTGTATTTGGCTTTGTTATGAGTTTGAGTTAATTTATATTGATTTTGATTAGATGATGTATGATAGACATTTTATTGATATATTTTGTGAGTATTGGATAGTTGAGTTACATGAAGTTATATTTTTAGACTTATAATATTTTATTGGGATCATATATTTAGTTATTGATGAATTTAGATGATATTTTTTCGACATATATATATTTAGTGTTTGATATGTTGATATGTTTCCGATAGACTTATTAGGACTTATTACGATATTAAGTGAGATATTGATAGATATTGATTTGTATATTTAGATTTTTATATATTTTTATTTATAAATATTTTTATATTATAATATTATATATATATTTTGATATATATTATATATATATATTTATATATTATATATATATATGATATATATTATATATATATATATTATACTGAGTCGAGTATGAGAGCAGAGAGAGAGGAGAGAGAAGACCGAGATGCGAGTCCGGACCCGGACTCCTCCTACGAGGACCCCCGCCCCACTACACCCCCAGACCCTCCCCCCGCACGCGCAGAGGGGGAGGAGAGAGAGAGGACGGGGAGAGACGAGAGAGAGGAGAGAGAGGAGAGTGAGAAACAGGAGAGATGGAGAGACGAGACGAGATGGACGAGAAAGAGAGGGTGAGAGAGAGAGAGATGGAGAGAGAGAGGAGGATGAGAGAGAGAGAGAGGAGCGAGAGAGAGAGGGAGGAAAGGAGAGACGAGAGAGGGGGGCCTGGGGGGAGAAGAGCGAGCGGGAGACAGAGGAAGACAAAAGAGAAAGAAAAAAGAGAAAGAAGAGAAGAAGGAGAGTGAGATGAGGGGGGGGGGGGGAGGGGAGAGTGGGGGGGAGTGTGATTTAGAGGGGAGGTCAGAGGGATAGAAAAGAAGAAAAGAGAAGAGAGAGAGAGAGAGAGAGTGGAGAGGAGAGAGGTGACGAGAGAAGACGTGAGAGATAAAGGAGAGAGAGACAGGGAGAGGAGAGGGAGACGAGAGAGAGGAGAGCAGAGAGGAGGAGAGAGAGAGAGAGAGAGAGAGTGAGAGAGAGAGAGAGAGGAGAGAGAGGAGAGAGAGGGAGGAGAGAGAGAGGACGAGAGGAAAGAGGAGGAGAGAGGGAAGAGGAGGAGAGAGAGAGAGAGAGAGAGAGAGAGAGAGAGAGAGAGCGATGGGGGGGGAGAGAAGGAGTTAGAGGGAGACAGAGGGATAGAAAAGAGAGAGAGAGAGAGAGAGAGAGAGAGAGAGAGAGAGAGAGAAGGGGGAGGAGAGAGAGAGAGAGAGAGAGAGAGAGAGAGAGAGAGAGAGAGAGAGAGAGAGAGAGAGAGAGAGAGAGAGAGAGAGAGAGAGAGAGAGAGAGAGAGAGAGAGAGAGAACGTTACCAAGATCACAGTATATATCTGGCTATATCTAATATCAAGGGGGTTACCAGGGAGCAACTGAGGTCAGTGCGTGGGTGTCGTTGGCCGGAGCGCGCTACATGTGTACCATCAGCGTGACAAGAACGCATGACACGATCTCGAGTAATGCGAATCTGCTTCTACACAATGATTCAAGAAAAGACATGAGTCGCTGTAATTGCGTGGATGACGCAGGGAGGAAAGGGCGATTCAGCCTACGGGATTCGCACTACACGGTCTAGGGGAGGAAGAGCTGATTCTGCGAAATCTATGAAATAATAATACCTCGTCCATTTAAGCTAAATATTTCCCCGGAAAACGAAGCCCCGGACTCTGTGTGATGAAGCATGAATGTGTGCGCACGCGTGATTTCTGCAACCTCAGGGTAGCAATCTGTCAGATTACGTGCACAGTCGACCTGTAACGCCCGTCTAGAATTTCTCCATCCTGCATAGAACACTCATCGCCGAAATTACACCGTAATTGCCAGGATCTTTTGCATGACTTGCCGGAGCGGCCAGACATCTGCGCCGCCGCGGACCCGGAACAAGTGCTGTTCTCGTCCCGCCAAATAATACCTACGACGAAAAAGATAATAATAATCCTAAAACCAATAAAAAGAACGAGGAGTAGCGATGACTTTCACGTTACGGTCGGGTGCGCGGGAGGCGGCGCTGGCGTCATATTCCAGACAGGAAATATGTAAAAGAAGAAAAGTCGGACGGCGGTTGCAGTGCGGAGCGATTTCCTCCGCCGCGCAAGCAACGCGACCGGAAATATGCCCACGCCGATAAAAACGGAACAGAATAAACCCAGACAAAGCAAAAGAGAAAGTAAACAAACTCAAGCACATGATGATGAAGGCTGGAGAATAAGAAGGACGGTGTTGCAACCTTCGTCAGGAATTCGCTGTCTTCCCTTCCCCCTCCTCCCCTTCCCCCCTTCTCACAGGGGTAAACCACGGGCTCTCGAGGGGAGCAGAAGGAAGGGGAATGATGAGGAAGAAGACAAGGGCGAAAAAAGACACATCAATCACGTGATCTTACGGATCCCCCCTAACACCCCACCCCCGAGCACCCCCTCACATAGGGCCCGGGGCGAAGAAAAGAAAACTTTCTCACGTATGCAAGTTTCTAAGAATCGCTCGCAACGTATTGATCACGAAAAGCAGAAAAGGAGAGAAAAAGATGCACGTATTCCTCTCTGAAATCCCTGGCCAAAGAGCTACAACAAGACTCCCCCCCCCCCCGCTTTCCTCCCTTCCCCTGCGCCTGTCCTTCTTCACTAATTCCTTCCCCTCATCACTTTTTTTCGTACTCACTTTTTTCGAATTTATTTTTTCCTCCCCTTCCTACACCTCTGAGTCCTACTCTCTGAGACCCACGTCATACTCTCCCCTTGGCACAATCTTCATTACTTCCAACACATTTCTTATTTCGGTTTCCTCTTTGTTGCCTCTCACCCTCTCTCTCACCCGAAACCCTCTCGGCCTTATTTGCTCTCCGTAAATGAGCCCGTCCGAATGCCTGAAGGTAGGCCTAGTCCGTTGCACCAGGCTGCCCTTCTAACAACGACTCTCTGACCTATCCGACGTGCCCTTTGCATGTCCTTCGATCTCCGTATCTCTTCTCACCTCACGTAGTGACTGTCACTGCAGCACGTGAGAAGCTTCCACACCTTGATGACGTCATAGTCACAGCTGTGAGACGGCTGGGACCGCTTGTTGCATCATTTGAACGGAAGGGCGGCCTGGTGCGTGCGTGTGTGCGTGTGTGCGTGTGTGTATGTGTGTGTGTGTATGTGTGTGTGTGTGTGTGTGTGTGTGTGTGTGTGTGTGTGTGTGTGTGTGTGTGTGTGTGTGTGTGTGTGTGTGTGTGTGTGTGTGTTGAGTGTGTGTGTGTGTGTGTGCGTTCGTTGTAGTGTGTGTGGTGTTGGAGTGGTGAACTATGTGTGGCGTGTGTGTGTTGTGTATGTGTGTGTGTGTGTGTATGGTGTGGTGTGTGTGTGTGTGTGTGTGAGTGATTGTGTGTGTGTGTGTGTGTGGTGTGTGTGTGTGTGTGTGTGCGTGCGTGTGAATGTGAATGTGTGTGTGCGTGTGAATGTGTGTGTGCGTGTGAATGTGTGTGTGTGTGTGTGTGTGTGTGTGTGTGTGTGTGTGTGTGTGTGTGTGTGTGTGTGTGTGTGTGTGTGTGTGTGTGTGTGTGTGTGTGTGTGTGTGTGTGTGTGTGTTCATGTGCGTGTATGTGTGTGTTTATGCTGTAGGTGTGTAAATGTACACGCATTCGTGTGTGGTGTCTGTGTCTGTCAGTTAGTATCCGTCTCTGTCTCTCTCCTCATTCTACCGTTCCGGGAACACGGAGACTTTCCACGTAATGGCTCTCCCTTGTCGCCTTTCGTCGGCGATTTCCTTAATGAAGCCCCAAGGGCCAGCGCGCGCCGGCGAGAGACGCGGCCTGATGAGGAGCCAGCAAGAACGACAATGCGATCTGCACTTTCGGCGCATCTCCCGTGGCACCGCCGAGGGCCTCTTGAGTGCCCCCGTGGCTCTGCCTCTGGTGCCTTCAAGAGGATGGCCGGAGGGGACAGGAGGTATGATGCGGTCAGGGCCGAAAGTGCGCCAACCGAAAAAGCCGCCTTACGGAGGAAAGAGACTGTTCGTCGTACCGTCGTTCGTCGAGTGCCTTCTCGCGGGCCGCGGATCGAACGTTCGTTCGAGCGCGTACGCCATCGCTCTTTCGTCGGTTCCGAAAGCTTTCGAGACCTTCGCGACTTCGAGAGTCTCGTTGTCGAGTTCGGATTCCGTTCGAAAAGCGGCGGTACCTCCCCGCCCGCGGCTCTTCTCTCTTGCCCCGGGCAGCTTGCGATGGCTTCTCTCATCCGCCGCGTTCGGCTGCTGGCTCTCTCGGCTCGCGGCGGCTTGCGGGCTCTCTCCGCGGCTCTTCTCTTCTCCCGCCGGCTCGTGCTCCCGCGGGCTGCGCTTAGCTCTTTTCCTCCCCTCCCAGCCCGAGGCCCGAGCTCCCGCGCGGCTTGCTTCTGCTTGGCTCCGGCTCATGCTCTCCCGGGCTCTCTCGGCGCTCCCGCCGCCGGGCCGCGGGCGGGCTCTGCTGGACTTTCCCGCGCTTGAGGGGCTCCTCCCGGTCCGAGCGAGGGGGCTGGGGGTCGGCTCTCCCGAGGCTCCCGGCTCCCGGTCCCGCCAGCCCGCGGCTCCTCTCCGGCCTGCTTCCCGCGGGCTCTCCGCGGGCTCATTTCTGGCTCTCTGTT
>NW_028234410.1:14968124-14971355 GCF_977035675.1 Penaeus japonicus
TCTCAATTTACAGTCACAATCACAATGTCTTTCTATCTCTATCTCTCTCTGTCTGTGTCTGTGTCTGTGTCTGTGTCTGTGTCTGTGTCTGTCTGTCTCTCTCTCTCTCTCTCTCTCTCTCTCTCTCTCTCTCTCTCTCTCTCTCTCTCTCTCTCTCCCTCTCTCAATTTACAGTCACAATCACAATGTCTTTCTATCTCTCTCTGTCTGTGTCTGTGTCTGTGTCTGTGTCTGTGTCTGTGTCTGTGTCTGTCTCTCTCTCTCTCTCTCTCTCCCTCTCTCTCTCTCCCTCTCTCCCTCTCTCTCTCTCTCTCTCCCTCTCTCTCCCTCTCCTTTCTGCTGTAGAAAATAAAAAGATTACACACATCTCAGTCTACTTCATCTCAAGTCACTCTAATCTAGTTCCAACACCCTTCTTCCTTCCGTCACCTTAATAATAATCTCTCCACTTCAATCGTCAACCCTTTGTTCACTAGGCATGTTCTCACCTTATTTTTACCCTCCACCCTAATCCGCACTCCATACATCAGCTATTCATCTTCGCAAAGCCCTCTTCACCCTAAATATTCTCACCCTATGGCATCTTTTGCTCCCTTTCCTTCCAAGCTGACAGGACACCGAACCACAAATAGATCAATCGACCACACACACTTACTTCAGGATGTGTGTGTGTGTGTGTGTGTGTGTGTGTGTGTGTGTGTGTGTGTGTGTGTGTGTGTGTGTGTGTGTGTGTGTGTGTGTGTGTGTGTGTGTGTGTGTGTGTGTGTGTGCGCGTGTGCGTGTGTGTGTAAGCGTTTAGGACTGGACTGTCTGTGTGTAATTATAGACACACGTTTCAAAATATTGAACATAAAAATCGAAAAGAAACATCTGTAATAACTGCGCAGTGTTTTCCTAGAATTACAGTGGTGGCATTTCGTAAACGTGTGTGTGTGTGTGTGTGTGTGTGTGTGTGTGTGTGTGTGTGTGTGTGTGTGTGTGTGTGTGTGTGTGTGTGTGTGTGTGTGTGTGTGTGCGCGCGTGTGTGTATGTGTTTGTCTACATGTAAAGAAGGAGAGAGAGAAAGTTAGATAGGTGGTATAAAGTCATACAACGGCAAACTAAGGTGTATCACCAGTTACATTTTAGCGAGTTAAAAAGAAAAAGAAAGGAAGGAAAAAACACATCGTTATGTGTGCATCAGTAGGTAACATAATTCACAATTAATAACCCTTGTCTGGGGTTAGCAACATTCCGCCGAGGTGCGCCGCGCCGGGCAACGCTATGTTCCCGATCTGTTTACACCCTTGTTGTCAACGCAGAGAAGAGCTGGGGGGAGGGGGAGTGGCTGGAGGAGAAAGAAGAAGAAGAAGAAGAAGAAGAAGAAGAAGAAGAAGAAGAAGAAGAAGAAGAAGAGAAAGGGAGGCAACGTGGAGAAAGCAGAAAGGGAGAGGGAGAGGAGAGTTCTCATCATCTGTCAAGCAACGGTTATTAACCCCTCTCTCCCCCCTCCCCCCTACTCCTACCAAACCACCAGTCACAATCAGGAAGCCTGGATGAGAAAATCCTTCGATCGCAAGCACACAGGAGGGGCATCGACAGCTCCTCTTGCCAGGTTCCATCTCAAAGGAGGCGAAAGGATGCCTCTATAGCACGTGCAGGGGGGGGGGGGGTCACGAGGATGGGCGGTTGTTCTTAACGGGGAAATGGAGGATGGTGGCGACGGAGGACAACAACAACAAAAATGATAATAACAATTACAAATGTAATGGTAACTATAATAATTATAACAATTACAGTAATAAAAATAATCATATATCTAATCAAAGTAATGAAAATAATGATAATCATGATGCTGATTATTATTAGTGTAATAATAGTAATAATAATAACAACAATAATCATAATAACAATAAGAATAATAACAATAATAATGATAATGATAGTAGTAGTAATAATAATAATAATAATAATAATAATAATAATAAAAATAATAACAATAATAAAAATGTTATTAATAATAAGAGTAATAAAGATGATAACGATAATAATAATAATAATATCAATACTACTACTACTACAACAACAACTAATAATAATAATAATCAATAAGAACATTAACAATGATGATAATAATACTTATAATGAAAATGATGATGATGATGATGATGATGATGTGGATGGTGATGATGATGATAATGATGATGATACTACTATTAATAACAATAACAATAACAGTAATAAAAAAATAATAAAGATAATAATAATAGTAAAAGAAATAATAATGATGATACTGATGATAATGATGATAATATTAATAAACATCATTTCAATTATCAATTTACTACGTAATAATAATGATAACAATAATAACAAAAAGAGGAAAAAAACAAAACTAAGAACAATAATAATAACGATAACAAGCTAATAATAATTACAGAGAGAGAGAGAGAGAGAGAGAGAGAGAGAGAGAGAGAGAGAGAGAGAGAGAGAGGGAAAAAGAAAGAGGAGAGAGGAGGAGAGAGAGAGAGAGGGGGGGAGGAGAAAGAGAAGAGAGAGAGAGAGAGAGAGAGAGAGAGAGAGAGGAGAGAAGAGAAAGAGAGAGAGAGAGAAAGAGAGAGAGAGAAAGGTAAGAGAGAGAATGAGAGAGAGAGAAAAGAGAAGAGGAGAGAGAGAGAGAGAGAAGAAGCTAGCGAGAGAGAAGAGAGAGTGAGAGAGAGAAGAGAGAGAGGAAGAGAGAGAGAGAGAGAGAGAGAGAGGTAAGAGGGAGAGAATGAGAGAGAAGGAGAAAGAGGAGAGAGAAATAGAGATAGAAAGAGAGGTCGTAAGAGAGAGAGAGAGAGAGAGAGAGAGAGAGAGAGAGAGAGAGAGAGAGAGAGAGAGAGAGAGAGAGAGAGAGAGAGAGAGAGGTAATGATGATAATATTAATAAACATCATTTCAATTATCAATTTACTACGTAATAATAATGATAACAATAATAACAAAAAGAGGAAAAAAAAAAAAAAAAACAAAATCTATAATAAACAATAAAAATAACGAGTAACAAGCAAGCTAAATAAAAATTACACTCAGAAGAGAAGAGTGAGAGAGAGAGAGAGAGGGAGAGAGAGAAGGAGTAAGAGAAAGAGAGAGAGATAGAGAGAGAGAGAGAGAGAGAGAGAGATGAGAGAGGTTAAGAGAGAGAATGAGAGAGAGAGAGAGAGAGAGAAGAAGAGAGAGGAGGAGAGAAGGAGAGAAGTGAGGGAGAAAA
>NW_028234410.1:14971455-14978955 GCF_977035675.1 Penaeus japonicus
GAGAGAGAGAGAGAAACCTGTCAGACCGAATCGTTACAGCGGGACTAAGTAACCGGCGCGTGCGGGACATCGCCGAGAGAACGACTTAAAGACATTGCAAAGGTGTTAAAGTTGTAGTATCAAGGTCTCGGCCGCCGCTGTCCTCTCTCCTACCTGTCCCTCGTCCCTTTTTCGCCTCGTCTCTCTCTCTCTCTCTCTCTCTCTCTCTCTCACACACACACACTTTCTCTCTCTCTCTCTCTCTCTCTCTCTCTCTCTCTCTCTCTCTCTCTCTCTCTCTCTCTCTCTCTCTCTCTCTCTCTCTCTCTCTCTCTCTCACTCTCTCTCTTTCTCTCTCTCTCTCTCTCGCTCACTCGCTTTGCTTTTGTGCTTCCTCTTTCCCTTAATCGTTATTCCTTCTTTCTCTCTCTCTCTCTCTCTCTCTCTCTCTCTCTCTCTCTCTCTCTCTCTCTCTCTCTCTCTCTCTCTCTCTCTCTCTCTCTCTCTCTCTCTCCTTTTCCCTCTCCCAGCCCCTTTATCCATCTATGCGCATTCATGTGTTGGAAGATTCAAAATGCAGGATATTTTTGCACATCATTATTCAATCTGGTCATCATCACACAGCGAATTTCAACACATGGACATCACAGTAAATAACGTTAGCATCGCCATTCGTTTCCCTGTTATTTCATTTGCATCAGCGATACATCAACATTAATTGCATTCCCACTTAAATCTCTGCCATTAACTCCGACGTCCGCATTGGTAGCAGCTCCTGCGATCAGCATCCCCGCCGCTGTCTCTTTCGAAAAGCTCAAACCACGCCGAAGGGATTGAAAGAAGAAGAGGAGCGGCGAAGAAAAGCAGAAACAGAAGAAATGGGATAAAAATGATTTTCTTTGTCTGTTTGCCTGTCTGTCTGTCAGTCTGTCTCTCTCCTTTTCCGGATCGGCCGTGTTCCTCCCACGACACCTGGCTCTCCTCCTTCGGCCGCACCCACGCCCTTCGGCACTCACACACCCCCTCGGATGGCAGGGTAGTGGGATAGGGGGTGGGGAGGGTTGAGGAGGAAGGAGAGGAAAGGGGGAGGAGGTCCTACAGGGGATAGTTCGTCGTCGCTTCAATATATTCGAAAGGATAGATAGGCCTGTTAATCAATTCCTATTTTTGTACCGAAGGAAGGGAAGGTGAGGAAAGGGCAGGAGAAAAGAAATCTGAGAAGGCAGAGGATCGGAACTGCAGGAAAGGAAGTGAGAAGAAAGGTAGGGAAAGCGTAGGGAAGAGAACACAAAATTAGAGAGGCGAAAGACAAGGATATCAGATCAGAAGAGGAGAGAGGAGAGAGACAGGCAAAATAATAATAGAAAGTTATATGAAAAGATGATGAAGAAAACAAAAGAGAAGAGGAAAATCTATATCTGTATTGACATGGTTTGCTTATATCACTTACAGAAGACAGATGAGACGTCGACATACTTCAAGCCGACTATCTTATTTGACATGCTGATTTTCCTTTTCAATATATGTTGTCCTCTTTGAATCAGACGTCACTGATGAATACCTCTGCTCTCTGCTTTGATTATCACCTAACTTCTTGAACAATGTGTCCCCTGTCAAGTCGTAGATTCCAAGATCAGCAGAAAAAAACACTGACGACAGCAGACGTCACTGAAGTTGCTCGCATGTGTGTTAAACACGCGTGGCCGCTCACATAAAACACCACATACCTTAATAAACCACAGCGACTCACCAAAACCAAGACTAAGCAGACGTGCGACATCGCCTGCCCACGTTTGCCCCCCACTCTATCATCTTCGCAAGCTCTCGTCCCAATGCCGAGGATTCGGAAAGTCCGATGAGATAACAGGAAGACAGGAAGAGAAGACCCAAGAAGGGTTGACGCTTATCTTCAGCGCCCGCAACGGATCCACGAAGTTTTTCTATATCATAAACAAGTGGTGGATACCCACTCTCGCTGCGAACTTTGCCCCTAAACGTCCATCTTCCTCATGCGATTTATTGGCTAAGTTTGCCCGGGAGTAGCGACCAATACCCGCGCCCTGAGTACATGCACTGAATAATTGTGCTCCTTTTCTTTCTTCTGTCTTCCTTGCCTTGGTATCTATTAATATTGGCTTTGACCTGTGATTTTTTCCAAGGAGGCTTCCAATACTGCGTCTCGGTATGGTCTGATCTTTGCGCGCGGATATGAGTGTATGTGTACGTGAGTACAGTGACATATTGCGACACACATAAGCAGCACATGTGCAATTACACGAGCAGCTGCGCACATGAGAACCCGCACTTTGCTCTCTCTCTCTCTCTCTCTCTCTCTCTCTCTCTCTCTCTCTCTCTCTCTCTCTCTCTCTCTCTCTCTCTCTCTGACAAGAGTCTGCCTTTCAATATTATCGTCATTTCAATAAAATGACGACAAAAAAAGATCTTGCGGAGGTGACAGATGGGACCTCAAGCAGGGATATGAATATTACGTTTTCACAGTGGCGTCAAGAGAGGGAAGGGAGAGAACAATACTGCAATAGGGAAGGAGAAGAAAAGAAGAGGCGGAGACAAGGAGGATATAAGAATAATAAAACTGCGACGGGGTAATAGAGAAAGAGTAGATAAGAATACGAGACGAGAAGAGGGGGAGAGAGAACAACTGCGGGACACTGCATCACAATAAAAGAGGCAGAGGAGGAGTTCAAAACAAAGTAGGTCCTGCGAACGGAAGATCTGGTGAGCCACTGGAGACGACAGAGGAGGACCTGAAGGAATCAACCGCAGAGAAAGAGTAGAAAGGGGGGGAGGGGGGATGAATGAACTAATGAGTTGTAGCAGAACGAAGTAAAACGAGAATGCTAAACTGGAATAAAAGTAGGGATAATCAGATAAAATCAGGAAAATTAAAGAAGTGAATCAAAATATTGTGTAAGCACACGGACGGACGTCAGTAAAGATAATGAAAATCAGAGACGAAGAAACACAAAGCGAGTCAAAGAGGCCCAGACAAAAGATAAAAGCAACAACAAACGCGAATCCAAACAAAGGCAGACCAAAAAAGAGTGATAGATCAGAAAGGGCCGTCATTCAAGGGTGATTTAACTCTGAAAAAGCAAAAATATATTGCAACAAAAAGGGCAAAAGAATATAAAAGACAGAAAACAAGCCCAGATCATTACGAAAGTCGAATACCTGCGCAGAGAGAAGAAGAGAAACTCGACAAAGACCTAAGAGGAAGGAGGCTTCAGACGAGAATAAATATTCAGAGGAATAAGAGGAAGATTAAAACTGAACGAAATTCAGTGTTTGGCTAAGAAATTGCTTCGTACTTAGTGAAAATGTATGGAGCAATTCGGAATGTTATGATGATATACGAAACGGCGAGGAACAAAAAGCCGAAGGAGGGAGATTAGGAAGAGTAAGAGAGGATTGAATAGAATGAGGAAAACGAAATGTCACAGGAGAGGAACAGGAGACGAAGGGATGACCCCTTCAGGAGAGAGAGAGAGAGAGAGAGAGAGAGAGAGAGAGAGAGAGAGAGAGAGAGAGAGAGAGAGAGAGAGAGAGAGAGAGAGAGAGCGATTCCCTCCCTCTAGCCCCAAGCTCTAGCACTCCAAGCTCCACTTGCGCCGCAGAATGATGATAAGAGCTTTTACAAACTCATTTCTCAGTCGCCAGCCGCCCACCGCCGAGGCGGAGGGTGATGGGCTACATGTAGGTTATATAGGTAGGATCAAAGTAGGTGCAGCCGCTCCCGTCTGATCACCTCCCCCTACCCCCTCCCCCCCCCAAGGAAAGGTCACGTATCGTCTAGACTGTTTCTATTACCAATGTAAATATCACATATGGCGGAGGTGCTAACACGTGTGCTGGCGGGGGAGGAGGAGGAGGAGGAGGAGGAGGAGGAGGAGGAGGAGGAGGGGTAAGGGGGAGCGAGGAAAAATGGGGGAAGGGGAGAGGGGCAAGAGGGGTTCGACTTTGTTTTAGTCCTTTCCTTGTTATGTCTACATGCGCACTCATGGACTGTTTTGTCTGCATTACATGTCTTTACCGTGGATCAACGGTGAAAGTGGGCGCTGATCTCACTGCTCCCTCACTGACACGGAGCGCTCACCTTCAGCGCCGTATTTACTTTATCACGAGGTGGCAAGTCTACACGCACCACAGTTGTTCCTGTTTCCCAGACTAACACCTGCATTATTTGCCTTTCTAATCATGTAAACAAACGCGAATAACTGCATGCAACTGCATTCAACACATAGAGACCGTGTACATACGCGCGCACACACACACACACACACACACACACACACACACACACACACACACACACACACACACACACACACACACACACACACACACACACACACACACACACACACACACACACACACACACACACACACACACACACACACACACACACACACACACACACACACACACACATGTACAGACATAAAAATGAGTACACTTGCACTCACGCATGCGCACATACAAATATACAAGTACACACATACCCACGTACACATGCTCGCGCGCGCAATTAAGGACGCAGTGCCAGCCGACGTCGCGACCCTTAACGCAGGCGAAGGTGGGCACGAGCCGACGCTGCCCGGCGCGCCTCCTCACCTCGGCCAAAACGAAGCAACAAGTGCCTGAATTACACTGGAAATTAATTCCTATCCGCGGCAGTGCCAGCGGAGGTCGCGTCGCGGCATTACAGACTCGTATTTGGGAGCTACGAAGAGGTAGTAGACCTGGAACGGAAGAACTAAGGAGGCTTCACTTCCCCCTTGTTGCGAACTTTTGTTGTTAATGCCACATAAAAGGATATTGCGAAAGTAAAATAGAAATCATACTACTTATCAATATAGATAGCTAATTCTAAAATACATATATTCCTTTGCATATATAGTAAAAGGCAACTTTTTGGGCCAACTCCCCTCAGTCTCGCTTCCTAGCGTGCCACTTCTTTGAAACCCCTCCCCCCCTCCCCCTTCCTACTTCGTGCGAACGAACCACCAACAGCACATATTTCTCTTAGTAAAGGAAACTATGCCTGATGAGCACAGCTGACACATCTACTGACACAAAAAAGACACGCAGAGAGAGAGAGAGAGAGAGAGAGCGCCTGTCATTGAATGAATCATTAATGAAAAATCCAACTGCGCCAAGCATCGTCTAACATTAGCAAAGCTTTAGTCATTCTCCGAAACATCGGTCTTCTTGTTCGGGGGGGGGGGGGGGAGATGGCACATTGTGATAATGGCTCGGGATTAATCATTTAATCAGCGCGAGCTACATTTATCATAAAGGAATACAAGTGACTCTTGTATTGTCGAGAAGAACAAGTAGTCGAAGCATGTTTGCCACGAGCGCAGCACAGACAGTGTAGACACTGCACATTTATGCAGCAAAGTGCAAACGTGCATGTGACTTGTTCGTCGCCCCACGTAAGAATGAACCATTTCGTATGCATAAGCTAAGAAAAGTTCATTAAGTTCATTTTTACAACATGTAGAAAATCATATTTTTGTGTGACTTTCCTAAAAAGGGGCTGCGACACGAGTGCAAATTTTCTTCTTTCTAAAAACTACACGTCTACCGTGTACTATTTTCAATTCCATACTGATTAGCACGTATACAAGTAGATGTCTCACCAGCCATTTAATCTATACTTTCCACAGAAGTCAAATACAGATCTCCGGTTTGAATATCAACACAATACAAACAAAGTTTTTGCTGTTTATTAGTATATAATTGGTCATATAAGGCCAACCCAAACATACAGAGCTTTTCAAATCATTATCAATATCATAGTGAAGAATAATAACACTGACTCTCATTTACCTTATTGTTTATAGACTGGGTAGTAAGGTTTTCCACTTAAGGACTGTCGCCCTTTTGGGTAGGCCGATTCCTGCATATTTTTCAGTGTAAAAATCTATAGCCTATGATCGCCTTAGAATTTTGCTAAATTATACTGTGCATTTATAATGTTATTAAAAAAATGAAAGTCAACCAAGACACGCCTCTGAAGGGTTTGAGAACACAATTCCTGTTGTTTAGAAATCTGTGTACAGATTGAAGTGTTCGCGATCCATGTGATAAGGAGTATACAATGTGTGAAGAGAATAGATTGTAGATTGTGGAAAGTACACGAAAATTTGCCATCGTGTGATACCTCCATTTAATAAACAGGAGGCCGATTGCTTATCTCACAAGACAAGAAACGAAGCCACGGAGGCAGGATGCGGTACAGAGACAAAACTGACCACAAAAAAAGTATGTGTCAGCAGAGATATTAAAAAAATGCAAGTGTGTTTGTGGTCATATATCCATGTAAATAAGAGAATATACATATCTATATGTAAGTGTGTGTGTGTGTGTGTGTGTGTGTGTGAGAGAGAGAGAGAGAGAGAGAGAGAGAGAGAGAGAGAGAGAGAGAGAGAGAGAGAGAGAGAGAGAGAGAGAGAGAGAGAGAGAGGGAGAGAGAGAGAGAGAGTTTGTGTATGTAGGGGGTGAAGAGATTGATTTGATATAGTTTATTTGCAGAACAATTTACATGCCCTGCAAAGAGCCAGGGTAAGATGTCAAGCATCTATCCGAACTGGATAAGCTTCTATTGCGTAAAGGGCTTAGTCAAGCACAAATCTTACATACCTGAGGGGCTGCATTATACTGGTTAACATATTTACATGTTTTACCTGATCGGTAAAAAACCTTTTATGACACTGATCATGTCAAAGACAAGACCAGTGTCTATAATAAGATTAATATAATTACAAGTGATGTTCTTTGTACAGTGCTGTTCGATCGATAGATTGCAGTTTCCGTACAGCAAAAGCAAGTAGTGGTTGAGACTATGTGATTTAGCTTTTTTGCACAATTTACAGTGGTGATATGTGATGGTTTGCATCCAAAAAGAGAGTGAGAGAGAGAGAGCGGGAGAGGAGAGAGGAGAGAGAGAGAGAGGAGAGAAGAGAGAGAGTGCGGAGAGGGAGGGAGAGGCGGAGAGAGGAGAGAGAGAGGAGATGCGAGAGAGAGAGTGTTATGTAGGGGGGGGGGAAGAGAGAAGAGAGAGAAGAGTGGAGAGAGAGAGAGTGAGAGAGGGAGAGAGAGAGAGAGAGAGAGAGGGAGAGAGAGAGAGAGAGAGAGAGAGAGAGAGAGAGAGAGAGAGAGAGAGAGAGAGAGAGAGAGAGAGAAAGAGAGAAAAAGAGAAAAAGAGAAAAAGAGGAAGAGAGAGAGAGAGGTGGGCATTTAGATAGATATCCACAGAGAGAGATAGTAGCACGTGTGCATACCTCGTGTGCGCGCGTGTGCGAATGTAGTAAGCAAGACACAACCGGAGTGTGACAAGACATAGCATAGCACTTGTGCGACAGCGTGTCGATTCGCTACATGACAGGCTTTGACGAGACCGTAAACGGAAACGACAACGACGCGAAGACACGAAACGCTGCTGATAAATCGACAGACGGAATGCATGTGCGGCCGAAGTGCAAAGGGGCAATA
>NW_028234410.1:14983955-14986455 GCF_977035675.1 Penaeus japonicus
ACAGAGCCATTAATGATTCATGGAGTGATATATATGTTTGTCACAAATGGCTCACCATGACGGCAACAGTGCTAGACAGGTCGATAGGTTGCATGTTAGTCAGCCGTGGCGAGACGTGGTACGATAATAATCACCTTTTGGGCTTTACTCTCGGATTTGTTTGTCTGACTGCACGCCTGTGTGGAATGATAATACGTCCGCAGGGAAACAGCGAACTACGACGCCGAACTGCCCCTCACAGCCACAGCAACGTAACCCTAACCGACAAACAATGTCATATGCAGATTCGAGAAAAACAGGATCCAGGCCACCATTTCATCAGGCAAATAATAACGCAGTGTCGCGTGCCATGATATTCATAACCAGACACTGCACACCTAGGACACCCGCCTACCCGCCTCAAGGTGCTTCCTCTACCAGAGGGTATTCCCTGCTCCCAAAGCTCTTATTCTGTCACACAGACATTCCTTCTCTCCGTTTGCATTAAAATCATGAATGTTCCAATTGCAAGAGATATTTACCCTAAACTAACGGTCCGAGTAAATTATTCCGTTGGAAATGTTGTTTTATGAGTCCTCTTAATACCAAAAATATTTTGCAATGAACTGTTCCCTCTGCATCAGTCGTCTATTCCAGGATGAAAGAGTAATGGTGTCTCTGCTACAGTACAGTTCCTCCGAACAGGCCCACTCACTTTCCTTCTCCGTTCTCTCTAAGCAAGGGTATTGCAACCGTGTTACATAAGGACGATTTTTCAAACAGAGTGTCTTCCCCTAACAAAGCCGTACCCTGACTCAGGACAGTTTCTCCTACCCAGAAGTCCTCTCCCTTGAAGTATTTCCTCTATCCCGGGAAGGAATGTCCCTCTTGCATATCCATCTCCATTCCATGGCTACTCCCTACTTAGGAATGTTTCTTCTAGCTATTCATCTACCTATGGATAGCCCCCCACCCAAAGAGGGTCTTTTTTAACATAGGGATAAAAAGGGATACGTGTCCTATCCTTAGGGCATTTCTCCTGCCCCAAGACCTTGTCCCCCAGGGCTAAAGTACTCTCACATACCCATTATACCCTGGTTGCCATCTCCAATTCAAGGATGACGCTCTTATACCTTAAAAAGTTCCTCTAGCCAAGGTCTAAACCTCGCCGCTAAGCGAGGATGTTCTTATGGTCTAGTTAGTCCTAGATACTTCGGCTGCGAATATGTTTATACCAAATTCATCCATTACACTTGTACTGGACATTTTACTCCTGGTGGTGGAGGAGGAGGAGGAGGAGGAAGAGGAGGAGGAGAAGGGGGAGGGGGAGGGGGAGGCGGAGGCGGAGGGCGAGGAGGAGGAGGAGGAAGAAGAGGAGGAGGAGGAGGGAGAGGAGGAGGAGGAGGAGGAGGGGGAGGCGGAGGCGGAGGGCGAGGAGGAGGAGGAGGAAGAAGAGGAGGAGGAGGAGGGAGAGGAGGAGGAGGAGGGAGAGGAGGAGGAGGAGGGAGAGGAGGAGGAGGAGGGAGAGGAGGAGGAGGAGGGAGAGGAGGAGGAGGAGGGAGAGGAGGAGGAGGAGGGAGAGGAGGAGGAGGAGGAGGGAGAGGAGGAGGAGGAGGGAGAGGAGGAGGAGGAAGAAGAGGAGGAGGAGGAGGAGGAGGAGGAGGAGGAGGAGGAGGAGGAGGAGGAGGAGGAGGAGGAGGAGGAGGAGGAGGAGAAGAAGAAGAAGAAGAAGAAGAAGAAGAAGAAGAAGAAGGTGAAGAAGGAAAATGAAGTGAAATAGGAGGGAGGCGAGGAGGAATGATAATGATGATGATAAGATGAATAAGAATAAGAAGAGGATGAGATGGAGGAGGAGGTAGGGAAAGGGGAGCAGGAGGAGAAGGGAAGGAACGAATGGAAGAAGAGGAGGAGGAAGAGGAGCTGAAGGAATAGGAGTAGAGGAGGGGGGAGGAGGAGGAGGAGGAGGAGGAGGAGGAGGAGGAGGAGGAGGAGGAGGAGGAGGAAGTGGTAATGGAAGAAGAGGACAAGAGGAGGAGTAAGAGGAGGAGGAGGAAAAGGAGGAATAGGAGGTAGTGGTGGTGGAAGAGGAAGAGGGGGACAAGGGGAGGAGGAGTTGGTGGTGGAGGAAGAGGAGGTGGTAGAAGAAGAATAAGACGAGGAAATGGCGGAAAAGGCGGATGAGGTGTCGTAGAAGAGAGAGGAGAAGGAGGAGGAAGGGAAAGAGGAGCAGGAAGAGGAGGGCAGGGACGGTTGGAAGGATGGAAAAGAGAGATACATAAAGAGAGCTCATTCACCGGTATCTAAAAATCCATCCATGAGAAATTATAAATTAAAAAGATAAGAAAAGTTTTTTTTTTCCTCCTCACTTTTTCTCGCCAGTGAACTGTCACACTGCGCTGTGAGGGTTGACCACCTGAGCTCATGGTTTTTCCAGGTATTTCGGAAGAAGGTAGAGAGAGAAGTTGTATATATGGAACTACCTCGAAGATTCATGCTTCCATCTCCATGCGAGTCTGTCTGT
>NW_028234410.1:15023955-15026455 GCF_977035675.1 Penaeus japonicus
TGGCCGAACTCATAGCACCTAAGCCAGAAGGGTTGGGTTCTGCACCTGCTGCCACTATGACATCAAGTGCTGTTGGAAGTGGGCCCCGCAACACTCACTCACAAGAACTCAGGCAGATAGGACCCAGCGTAAGCAAGGCCGGCATTATCTGTAAGCAAGGCCTAATTGCCGTTCGTGCGACATCCTCATAAAGGTCCCGAACATCAAAAGGACCGTTGACGGTTCTTGGGCATCGCTCGCACCGGGACGTCCATTAAGTAAAGCGTCATTCCAACCCGCCATTACCCTCGGCGCTGCAATGACACCCGGAGCAGCAAGCCCGGGTCACGCGCGCCATGTCACCACGCCGCGACCCTCTCATCACCTCTTGTGTCCACTCTGTCATCAGCCGCCACGCGCCCTCATATTCAGGGGCCAACACGGGCACAGGGCGATCCAGCACGTCAACAGGGAGCCCGGACTCCGACCTGGGCACAGACGGCTCCGGTGTGGAAAGACAGTGGGCACGGAAACGGGGTATGTGGATTATGGGTTAATCACAGAAGACGAATAGCAAGGAAATAGACAGGAGAGGCGGCTGCGGAGGAAGAAGCTGGAAAGGACGTGGAGCACAAGGACAAACTTACAAGAAAGTGGGATAAAGTAGCGTATAGGCGCCCATATCACTGTAACACTCTGAGCCTTTTGGCTGACGAAAAGCTCATTGAGAGATAACAGGTCAAGGAACCCGAGGGATGGAAGGACCCAGAGGCGCGAATGGCTGGAGGCCGCCTATGGAAATGGCAGAGGCCATGCCAGTGGACATGTTGCAAAAGGAATACGTGAAGAAATACTCAATTAAACGTGGGTTTGATTGAGGAGCAGAGAGTGAGAGAGAGAGAGAGAGAGAGAGAGAGAGAGAGAGAGAGAGAGAGAGAGAGAGAGAGAAAGAGAGAGAGAGACTAGAGAGGGGGCACTTCGCAGCATCAGTCCTCCTTGTCCTCGACCCAAAGGTGTGTTTCAAGTGTGTACTGCCTGAGGCTTTCCCACGACTTCTAGTCAAGGTTCCCTTCTACATTCTTTACAATAATGTTCCATTAATTCCCCACAAAATTCTAACTATTGGTACGTCAATGTTAATTGCTTGTATCTCCCTATAGCCAAACACTGCATAAAGAATTATGCAATTTATTTCTTTTTTCTTTCTTTTTTTCTGCTGGTGTTCCAACTTCTTCATCCTCTGTTTCCGTCTCTTGCTCCTCTTGCTTCTCACTTTTTATGGGCATTACCTGACGAAGCACATCACTTACAGGGATAGAAGGTCGATGGTCGATGGACCGCATATGGGAAAAGCGTAGGAGCCTATTTGGTAACATTCAATTTAACTGTAATTAAAAATCTGCTTATGAAGGAACCAATTTTATATATGAAAGTGAGAGCCTATTTGGTAACATTATCTTTGACTGTACAGGTACGGCTTAAGAAGTTTGCTCATGAAATAACCAGTGGTATAAAAAAAGAAGAAAAGATGAACTGATATCTTATAGGAATGCAGTAGAGTCCTCACTCACTTGAGCATTTCAATATCGTAAGCCCGGGAATATCCAAACTCGCACCTCAGTCGCAGGCCGGTTTCCACTGAAATCGAATTCACCGCGAGACTAATGATGGATACTGTCAGCAAAAACATACACACACAGATGCAGACGCAGGGAAAGTTCAGAAAAAGATGTGTCTCTGCGTCAGGCCACGGCATTTAATCGAGAAGCAGAGAAGAGATACACGACATTGAAGAGACAGACAGACAGGGGCACAAAGACAAGGGAGTGCAAGGTTAAAGGGAAAGAGGGAAGGACGGAGGGACACGCCGAGGGCTGGGAGGGACATGCAACTTAAAATAATATTATCTCAAAAGCAGGCATGAAGAAACGAGAGGCGGGGCTCGCGGGGGTGGCCAATGTTGGCGAATGCTGAAGGGAATGAAGGAATGCCCGGCTTCTCTGTTGCACGGCAACATGTCGGAGGCATAATGAGGCACAGAGAAACTTACCTTCCAGGAGAGCAATTGTTAGTCCTCGTACATTAGCCAAGCTCTTACGAAAAAGGCTTTCAAATTTTCATTAAAAAATGAAGATTTACATAAGCAATGTGCATACGCAAAATAATCTAGTTACACGAATTCATAAATTACTTGTTTTCTTTTTTCCCCCGAGAGGTTTTGTACTTCATGAACGGGTTTAAAAATATAATGACACGTTCGAGAGGAAATGACGGTGTCTTCGCATGGCTGGAAGTGGGTCTTGACAAGATGTGTTACAAGTGTTTTATTATATGCGTATCATTAGAGCAAAATCGAAGAAATTGGCGGAGGAGTGGGGCACAGACGGCATAGACAGGCCTAAAACATGAAGAATAGCTCATTACTATCCCTTTTATTTTACCAATCATCCCCAGCCACGAGCGGGACGAAGTCCTGATCATCAACAACGAAAATTTATGACTCGAGTGAAGATAAACCTTT
>NW_028234410.1:15031455-15033955 GCF_977035675.1 Penaeus japonicus
CTTGTAACTTTAATTAGATCTCTATCAGATTCTCCTTGTTAACATGAATGTCTCAACACTGGTGTGCACACACGCATGCGCGCATCCTTCATTGGATGAGTGCACAAAACAGGGACATCTGTGTAAGAGTTCATGTGTCAAAGCAATATTTTAATGTGATACGAAGTTCCATCAGAAATGTACGAAAGATGTTCAAGGAGAAAGCATCGAAGCATCTTTGCCAGCATCAGCAGCATATATGTTTAAATGCTTGCCATATGTTTGTATTTCTGTTAGTGTTATCCTAGATATCACATTCAAATTGCTACACAAAATGTAATCAACAATAAAAGATCTTGCGAAATCTTGTATTTACGTCCTATCAGTCAGTTCAAGAGCATAAGTAACAGTGACCTTACCAAACAGAAATTATGTGTATAATTATGTTTATACAATCTTTTCTCGTGTGTTTCGATAATGAGTTTTCAAATCACCAAATTGCCTTTTATGTTTTTTATATGTACTTCTACTATTCCTATATGATACTCCAATTCTGAAATTTAAAGATTAACACCATTTCACATTCATTCAATTCATGTATGAAAAAAGTGGGGAGGGAATAGAGAGAGAGAGAGAGAGAGAGAGAGAGAGAGAGAGAGAGAGAGAGAGAGAGAGAGAGAGAGAGAGAGAGAGAGAGAGAGAGAGAGAGAGAGAGAGAGAGAGAGAGAGAGAGAGAGAGAGAGAGAGAGAATAGTTTTTTTCCATCCATCTCTCAGGGAAAGCAATGGGTAAGGCCTCACGGCACGTGTGGCAGTTCTCTTAGGCATTTCTCCAGAGCACGATTCACCCCCATCCATACCCCGCACACATCAGGTAACGGCCATACTTCATAAATCACCACAGAAACATACAGGCGCGCCACCACCTTACGCTGAACTCATGAATCACCTGGATGTTCCATTCATCAGACGTGCTTCAGCCAATGCAGCCTCTCTCATCTCGCATGTCTTTCCGAGGCGCACGCACACACACACACACACACACACACACACACACACACACACACACACACACACACACACACACACACACTCCCTCACTCACTCACTCACACACATCACAAACAAGCAAACAAACACGCAGTGCATACACTTGCTTAACAGTTCACAAAAAAAATCTTACGGGTAGTCAGTCGGAATGTAGGTGTGGCTCCCGGAAAGGGGCGGGGCACGGACGTCCCCACCAATAGGCAGCAAGAGACTCCTGGGTGTGGACAGAGTGCCTAAGGTTCCGGAAATATTCAAGATATTTCCTTTTTATTCCTTGACGAATCTGATTTTGACTGATAATGTGGAACGAACTGACGTCACTAAAGAGACCTTCTTCATCTCTTTTGGATGAACTGCTCCTCCTCTAATACATTTTTCTTTGGATCTTCCTACTCCCCTGTTTATTCCTCTTCCTCTTGTGCTTTCACATCTTTGGAGTATTTCCGATTCTGACATACAGAGGGGAACAATGGAAGAACCTTTGACGAATTCATTAAAGAACTTGATAAACGATAGCGAGAAACACACACACAATTTAATATTCATTATCAACTGCGATTAATGACCTCAGGGCAGGTACCTTCACCCGCCCTTGACTGGTAATATGTTGCCTTGCAATAAATTATGGCTAAAAGGCGGACCATTAAGAAAGCGTGTCATCAATCCTGAATCCCAGAGGGCTACAACCTTAAGTGTACTACGGCTCTCAATTACATACATGTTTTAACTTACCACAGCTCTATACATGCTGAAGTTGCGTAAGTCTCTATGCTAAAAGCTTTATCTATATACATAAAGGGTAACTAAGGGCTCAGGTGACCAATGAATGCTATGGAATCATGGACCGAAATAAGATGGTAGAACCGTAATCTAATCATATGGATTTTTATCGAGTCCAGTTGCATCATAAGCAGATCTTGCGAAATCTTTGCTTTCTGGCATCTATCTAACAAACGACACAAAATATATTTTTTTTTCAACACGCATATGTTCTGACGCACAAAGAGCCTGTTGCAAACACGAGGATTTCGCACCATAAGTATTCCCGCCTCCACCCCGCCCTTAAGTCTCCTCCAAAGCACTATCACTCTGTCATCAAACCCCTCAGCACGTAGCACTGCAGACTCACTCATCGCGCCTCATCCCTTCCGAGCGTCTCCAGTGCACCGTCGCCTTATGCAAGACGGCAAGCAAAAATCTCTTACGTAACGCCGCTCCTACACACCCTCTTCCAGGGTCCAGGAGCACGATGCCCCCACCACGCCGGTGCACTCACCCTAGTGGGCCCGGCAACACAGCTATCCTCATGGCCCGCATCCTCACCGTCATGTTCGTGGGGAAGGCTGTGCCCTGAGATGACCTGGGGACACCACGTGCTGAAGCAGCCGACACGACGGCCCCTGGACCCAGGGGATATGACATGCAACTTCCGTATCGAAGGCGAGGCCGTTCGCCTACCATACGTGGCGGTG
>NW_028234410.1:15088955-15091922 GCF_977035675.1 Penaeus japonicus
TACTTCTTGTCTAGAGTATAAACACAATAATAGTTTTTTTACGAAGCCACATCTAAGCATTCAGCTACTCAGTCACAGCCGAGTTCCCTCAGAGCACGAGGAAGGTTGTACAGAATTACCTGTACAAAGGGTAAGGAGAGAAGGAGGAAGAGGGGGAAGAAGTGAATAAAAGGAGGTGAAAGGTGGAGATGAGGAGGTGGAGGAGCAAGAGCAGGAGGAGAAGGAGGAAGAAGAGGAGGAGGAGGAGGAGGAGATGGAAAAGAGGGAGGAGGAGGAGAAGATGGAAAAGAGGGAGGAGGAGGAGAAGATGGAAAAGAGGGAGGAAGAAGAGGAGGAGGAGGAGGAGGAGGAGGAGGAGGAGGAGGAGGAGGAGGAGGAGGAGGAGGAGGAGGAGGAGGAGGAGGAAGGAGGGGAGGGAGGGGGGGGAGGGAGGAGGAGGGGAGGGGAGGGGAGGAGGAGGAGGGGGAGGAGGGGGGAGGAGGAGGAGGAGGAGGAGGAGGGGGAGGAGAAGGAGAAGGAGGGGGAGGGGGGAGGGGGAGGAGGAGGAGGAGGAGAGGGGGAGGGGGTGGAGGTGGTGGTGAAGGGAGGGATGGCAGGGGAATTCCTCGACCCGACGAGTCCGACCAAGAGGCGGTGGGTCCCGCCACACCAACGGCAACCTAATCCCCAACAGCAGCATGTATGATCCATTAAGGGTCGACCACAGAACCCGTCAGTCAGGCATGTATCTCTGTGTATCCATTAACTCTCCGCAGTACACAGATGTAGGGGCGGGGTGAAAGAGAGAGGGGCGGGTACTCGGGACTGGGAGGAGCCAAAGAGGCGACAGACATCCAATTCCGGACGCAATACACGCCAGTCAAGTCGGATGGCCCCGCGCCGGCATTCACGTTCGAGATTACTCGTTATTAACCGACGCACATTCAGGTAAATATGATACGGGAGCTGTAACAGTATGGCGAATTATGCCGTTTTTCTGAAGGGCGACACACAGAAAGAAACACGGCGAAGAGCAGAGAGTGAAGATATAGGTATGGAGAGGGTCCGGGAGATTGGCATAAGGAGACAGTGATAGTAAAGAGAGAATAGCAATAATTTGTAAATAATAAGAAGAGAAGAGGGAGAAAATGATAAAGATGAGAATGAGGCAGGTGAAAGGTAATGAAGGCACTAACGATAAACAGGACAAGCAAGAAGGATAGGAAAAGAGAAAGAGAGAGGAGCATAAAAGACAAAAGGCTGCTGAAACTCAACCCGGATTTGCATGGTTGCGTTCCTTATTTCGACAATTCCTTTTCCAATGTTGGCGGATTTTTAGTTCCTCCCAAATCATGCCGCCCCGCACCCGAAAAAGGAGGCCCCAAATCCCAAGAATCAAAGAGCAAAAACACTAAACGAGAGACGGGCTCCAAGCGTACCTTCAGCACCTGAATGAGTGATACACAATCCCGGATCTCCCACGCTGGCATTACGAGTCTCCCGGAATGAACGCGAGGCATTCGATTACCCAAACCGGCCTCTCTCGTGTGGCCGGGTTCCTGGAGCACGACCGGCCTACCGGTTTGTCAATCTAACATCTGATTTCGCATTATGTAACTCGACCCGCCTTCCCTTACACATGACTGGGCCCAGCTGAGGAATGCAAGCGCCACGTGAGGCCGGTGGAAGACAATGTGAAAAACACATGGAAATAAAAACAAACAGAAGCGGATTCTTGGAATATCGCGATTTGGAGCATGGCGTGCAAATACTGCGTTTGCTCAACGTCGAACAAAGCACGAAAAAAACGTTGACATGGCTAAATTGTAGTATTCGGATCTGAATTATTCCTTCAAAAAATATGAAAGCAACGTATTAGAACAAACCTTGTGAAATCTCAAGAACTGCAACGTTCTCTGTGCAGATGAGTTCAGAGAGCTGGCAGATGCATCACAGTAGCAGTGTCATCCCTTGTAAGGAGAACGACAGAACATGGCAGTAAATTCACATCCTCTGATATTATTGTTATATTGTTTCTTTGCTTTTAGTTAGTGTCAATGTCTATTTTAATCATTCAGTAATTCGAGGTAGAACTATGCCTGTCACCAAGCAGCAAGCGAGAGGAAGAGGGAAGGAGCGAGTGAAGGGGAGGGGAGGGAGAGAGGGAGATGTAGAGGGAGAAGGAAGGGGAGGCAGAAAAAGAGAGGGAAGAAGGGGGAGGGAGACGAAGACGGTGGGCAAGAGGGAAGGAAGTCAGAGGAAAAAAAAATATATGTAAGAAAGGAGAAGGAGAGGGAAAGCGGGAGGGGAGGGGAGAGAGAAGAATCGAAAAAGAGGGAAGAAAGGAGAGAGTGCGAGAGAAATAAAGAAAGAGAGGACCTAAGGCAGTGTGTAAATGAATAAAGAAAATGGGTTGTAGAGATGCGCACAAATATATACTAACTCGAGAGCTAAGTCCCTCCGGCGCCAGAGGAAAAGAGGGGCAGTCAGAGGAACAAGGAGATGGGAAGAGACGCCAGCGATGATGCCGAGAAACTATTTGAGAAGATTCACTAATCAACACAATATCTTTCCATTGTTACAAATGACCAAAGACTAAAAGGAACATCTCGTATCTGTAATACTGTCATCTTCCAAAGCAATGAAGACAATGCAGACTATTCTGAATAACATATTCATTATTAGTGTCATCTTAGAAAAAAAAAACTTCAAAACAGAAAAAAAGAAACAACAATCGATAAACAAACCGAAAATCAAAACGTGAAAAAAACACACACGCCATTCGCGACGCCCTTTAATAGCAAAGATAAAAACGGATGCCACCAGGAGCCTCGCCCCCCTCCCCTCCCTCAGCTCTACCCCGCCCCAGCCCCTCTCACCCCACCTGAGGGCTAGAATGGACCCGGAAGTGGGTCTACCGCAATCAAACAAAAGCCGATGCCTCCGTCCTCTTCCCCTTCCCCTTCCCCTTCCCCTTCCCCTTCCCCT
>NW_028234410.1:15152022-15161038 GCF_977035675.1 Penaeus japonicus
GGAGGAGGAGGAGAAGGAGGAGGAGGAGGAGGAGGAGGAGGAGGAGGAGGAGGAGGAGGAGGAGGAGGAGGAGGAGGAGGAGGAGGAGGAGGAGGAGGAGGAGGAGGAGGAGGGGGTGGGGGTAGGAGAGGAGGAGGAAGAGGAGGGGATGAAAGAAAGAGACAGGAGGGAGGGAGGAAGGGAGGAAGAGAGGGAGGTAGGGGGGGAGAGGGAGAGGGAGAGGGGGGAGAGAGAAAGAAAAAGAGAGAGAGAGAGAGAGAGAGAGAGAGAGAGAGAATGGAAGGAATGCCTAGATATGTCACCGTGTGTGTGTGTGTGTGTGTGTGTGTGTGTGTGTGTGTGTGTGTGTGTGTGTGTGTGTGTGTGTGTGTGTGTGTGTGTGTGTGTGTGTGAGCGTGCGTGTACCTTAACAAAGACATTCGTGGTCCTAGATATAGCCTGTTTAAGCTAAGGGTTATACATGGCCACACCCACGTCTCACCTGTGTCTCCGTGGTAGACATACCTCACACCTTTAACAATGAGAAGTACACCTTGCTTAATCTGCCCCTTGGTCGAGGTTTGGGAGACAACCTCTGCATACACATCACCAGTGATTATTGGGCTACGGAGCCCGAGGAATGGAGACATGTTCGTGTGTGTGTGTGTGTGTGTGTGTGTGTGTGTGTGTGTGTGTGTGTGTGTGTGTGTGTGTGTGTGTGTGTGTGTGTGTGTGTGTGTGTGTGTGTGTGTGTGTGTGTGTGTGTGTGTGTGTGTGTGTGTGTGTGTGTGTGTGTGTGTGTGTGTGTGTGTGCCAAAGGAGACGCTTTGCTTGCTGGGAGGTTCTTGGGGAAGCGAAGGGGATTAGGGTGTGTTATCAAGGAAGAGATGGCAGAGCTAAAGGAGGCCATTAATAAAATCTCCAAACCTCAAAAGTGAACACATTCCTCTTGTTGGAAAATCGGAAAGTAGAGCACTGACACAAGCACTTTAATTGAGAAACAAGCACACTCACCTCGAAACTCATAGCAGACAATATCCGGACCCCAGCAAGCACCTCGTGGGCCTCAGCTCGGGTATAGCACGCTTAAGGTTGCCGCCATCACAAGCAATTAAGGCCGAAAAGGTTTTAACAATTAACAGTTCCTCCACGAGTTAATCGCTGTCGGTATCAGTATAAACACGATCCTGATCAATTAGCCAACAGAAGTGGAGCCTGAGAAACGTACTAATTAATCGGCAGACAGATTCGCCTTGGGAGAATGGACAATTAGCTTCCACGGACGGAGAGCTGATCGTACCCCCGGACGCCTCACCGTCTCCGCCCGGCCTCCACCTGCAGCCGCGCCCCTCCACGTGCGCCGCCCTCCACTGGGCAACACGAGCAAAATGCAGTCCAGCCTGTTTTTTTCTTTCTTTCTTTCTTTCTTTTTTTCATTTATTTAAAGTGTGCTAATGAAGGGAGACTTAGAATGTATCCTAGGCCGAGATATCCCAAGAATGTAAATTTTAATCACCAAGGTAACGTAATCAACCAAAAACTTTGATATGATTTGTGCATAGTTCCTTTCCATGAAGTACATGACATTGTTTTGTGATGTAAACAAAACCAGACGGCAGCTTCCAGAAAGTATGGACACTAGACAAGGTTTAAGTCGTCCGATACACTTAATTTGTCTTAGGTGATTCTGATCATCGTTTCTGTCACACACTTCTGGGTTTAAGTGGCATCTCCACTTCACCTTTCTCTTTGACATGCCAAGGTGGTGATTACAACGATGGTTGTCAACAACGACAGGAAAGATCGCTCAAATTCACCAAGCACGTCGCATTCACCCTTAACGGAGATGTCGTTATCGCCGCCTAACCCAACAGTGCAGTCTAGCCTGACCTTGATGAAGCATTACATCTCCCTCCTGGCCCGCTTACGCTGCTTACAAGATTTATAGTGCAACTCTACTTTTACACGGAATTTTCAGTAATCGTTAACACTTCCAGCCTAACCTGAATTTGACCTTGCATTCCTTACCTTCTTTTTTTGGACCCAAGAAGTGTATAAAATATGTATTGCATCCTTCGCACTTCAATGACAACAGATGAATGGGTCAGCATACGCGAAAGCCGTTGTGATCGTACAAATATTAGGAACAAGATCACACACTGATGATATTTTCACGGTGATCTTGTTCCCAAAACCTTCCGTGAAACTCAGCCCTATTACGCGTGAATTTATAAACAAAATAGTTTGATTATATTTTACTAAGGGTGACCATGGAATACTCGTAGTTACTTAGAAAAAAAAATACGAATCGCAAGTTATGAAATTGCTTAATTCTAAAACCGACAACGCCGCCAAGAGTGTAATCTCGTTGCCAAAATCTCCCAGCAGCCTCTCTTACGTCATAGATGTTAGAGTATATAAAATAAAACAGTCGATATGGGAGAACTAATGATTGTTTGCTTAGAAGGAATATTTCTGTCGGGCAATAAAAAATCAATTTCAAGGTTGAGGGTAAATAGAGTATAACATTAGGAGCTGTATAAAGCCACTATTCGAGCCAATAAATGCTTGATTGCGCAATGAAAGTGTAATTCAAGGTATAATATATAATATACAATATATAATATATATATACATATATATATATGTGTGTGTGTGTGTGTGTGTGTGTGTGTGTGTGTGTGTGTGTACGTATGTATGTATGTATGTATGTATGTATGTATGTATGTATGTATGTATGTATGTACGTACGTATGTATGTATATGTATATGTATATGTATATGTATATATATATATATATATATATATATATATATATATATGTATGTATATAGGAAACATAAACACTGGCCGTGTACTACAAAGTAGAACCTAATAAATCATGAATCATTAGCTATAAGATAAGAGTATGAGACACAGAAAGAGAAACTCAAACAAACCTGAGGTAAAGCAGGTTATAATTTTCCAAATAATACGATTAAATCCTTGAAAGGAACATTTCCCGTTTTTTTCGTTCTGGGACCTCAGGTTTACAATATGAATGAACAATAGATATAGATATAGCCATAGATAGACTAGAGTTGCTGATGCTGGCTCCATGTCGCCAACTCAAAATCTGACACACATACAGAGAGATGAGAGAGAGAGAGAGAGAGAGAGAGAGAGAGAGAGAGAGAGAGAGAGAGAGAGAGAGAGAGAGAGAGAGAGAGAGAGAGAGAGAGAGAGAGAGAGAGAGAGAGAGAGAGAGAGAGAGAGAGAGAGAGAGAGAGAGAGAGAGAGAGAGAGAAAGAGAGAGGCCATAGAACTCAACATGTGAATTCCAGATGTTTAAGTCTGCAAAGGAACGTCCAATTGGTACTCATTTCCTCGTTTCTGACAGAGATCCACTGACACGTTGCAATTGCCCAGTTTAAGCGAGGGACACTGGGAGGGGGGGGAGGTGCAAAATGTGTGAAAAACATATTCTCGCAAACAAAAATTTTCAAATCAAACCCGAGGACTGTAATCCATGTTGGTTTCGAAGCTGCCTCATCGCTTCATCAAGCTGTATCTCTCGTGCACTAAAGGGTTTTGATTTAATACACGGCATTGGAAAAGCCAAATGATCGGGGCAGGGGGCACTGAATAATTGCAGGAGTTAAGGAGGCATAATACAATACACAAAATCATATTTGCATTTTTACGATGAGATATATTCTGTAATACAAAATAGCACCCTGGCCTTGTGCGCATATGCTCTTGCGGGATAGCGACAAGAATACCTGCAGACACGTTAGTTTCACTCTGCATGTAGATTTTGCGATATACATGGCATTAGCATGCTGTGAGAGAAGGTGTGGATGACACTTTACAATAATGTAACTACCTCAGGTCTCACTACACTCGTAAAATCACTTCTTTATAGTTTCTCGATGACACCGCCTAAGACCATTGCTTTTTAAAATTTTCCTGGAGGCCGTACACAGTCACTGGGTCCACTCTACATGATGAATAAATTAGGCTAAGCCGTGTGCGAACGGCGAGAAAATCTGAAATTATCCACAGAGATTCCAAGTCAAGGAAGATGGGTATCGGATATGTAAGTGGGGCTGAGGGTGGGGGCTGATATGGCTTCCTGATATCTCCATGAAAAAGATAAGGGGGATGAGAGGGAGTGGTGAGGGCGTTCAGAGACAGACAATGAGAGAGAGAGAAGAGAAGAGAGAGAGAGAGAAGGATGGGAAAAGGAAGTAGAGAGAGAGAAGGAGGGGGAAGGAAATAGAGAAAGAGAGAGAGAGAGAGAGAGAGAGAGAGAGAGAGAGAGAGAGAGAGAGAGAGAGAGAGAGAGAGAGAGAGAGAGAGAGAGAGAGAGAGAGAGAGAGAGGGGGGGGGAGAATGAGAGGAGGGGAAAGGAAGTAGAGAGAGAGAGAGAGGGAGAGAGAGGAGGGGAAAGGAAGTAAAGAGAGAGAGAGAGGGGAGGGAGCAAGGAAGTAGCGAGAGAGGGAGAGAGAGGAGGGGAAAGGAAGTAGAGAGAGAGAGAGAGGGGAGGGGGCAAGGAAGTAGCGAGAGAGGGAGAGAGAGGAGGGGAAAGGAAGTAAAGAGAGAGAGAGAGAGAGAGAGAGAGAGAGAGAGAGAGAGAGAGAGAGAGAGAGAGAGAGAGAGAGAGAGAGAGAGAGAGAGAGAGAGAGAGAGAGAGAGAGAGAGAGAGAGAGAGAAGGAGAGAGAGAGAAGAGAAGAGAGAGAGAGAGAGAGAGAGAGAGAGAGAGAGAGAGAGAGAGAGAGAGAGAGAGAGAGAGAGAGAGAGAGATCTTGAAATCTGGCCTCCCCACTCTACAGACTCTCAATTACACTCGGACGCTGTGAACCGGCCTTCTTTTCCCCCCCACATTTTCCCACCAGGATCAGAATTATAAAGCACCTTATGAATTTAAAAAAGAAAGATTTTCTCCCGATTGCAAGTCGAAATAATAAGCATGAGATGAGAAACTTGAAGATTGTACAAAGGCCGAAGTCTGGTGTGACTCGTCCCGTTGAGCCGAGGGGAGATAAGAACAGCACGACTGTAAGGAGGAACAGCAAGACGGCTGGGAGAGAAACAGCACAAAGAGAGAGAGAAAGAGACTGCGAGGCGGGTGGAAGGGGAACAAGACACGACTGATAACCACCATCCCGCCGCAGATATTTGTCTTCTCTGATACTCATCTGCCCAGCCATTGCGCTCAAAGCATCTCTATGTCGGTGAACAGTGAACAAAGCTGGTGGGGATAAAAGCGGTAAACCTAAATAGACGTAACAAAGGAGGGGACATGTAGGCAACAATGAACAAAAGAGCCAAAGAATTAATAAAGGAAGCGACTCCAAAAGCCCTAAAGCAAAGGTAAGAATATTTTAAGAGCAACCCTGAGCATAGACCTCAAGACTACACAATTCATCATCTAACAAACGATTCCCTGAAGAGGCTTATGCAAGAATAATATCGACTGCACAACACAAACAGATGCTCACAGATTTCGTAGTCAAAGGCGGATTTTGTTCTCGCTAAAACAGATTTATATATTCAAGTGGAAAACGAGAAGATATTAAAGAAAGAGTGAGAAAAATTATAAACAGAACGCCTTGTCTTTGAATGTTACAACTATCCCTCGTGAGGTAAAAAAGACACTGAGAATAAACTGCAATCATGATAAAAATTCACCTAACCTCAAAATGACGTCTACCAGTTATTAACAAAAGGAAGAAACTGGCATTGCTTTCAAAATCTTTTAAAGGGGTTTGTCGACTGCAAATGAAGATTCTCACGCTGTTGCTTAAAACCATAGGATTGTATTGCTCATAATAAGCAGCAGTCTAAGGCCGATCATGCTGATCATGCATCATGAATCAGTACACAACACTAACGATATGGATGACGATATGATGTTGATGATACTGACTAAGGTGATAATGATGATTTTAATGATTGTGATGTTGCTAGTTTTGGTGGCGATTGTGATGCACTGACCACGTCGTTGGTGGCGCGTGATAAACAAAAAAAGAAGTATCGACTTAGGGTATTTTGCAGAAGGCCAAGGACGTGCCGATATACAGGCATGAAGGTGAATTTATGCAGGCGCAAATTTAGTAATAACAATGATGGTAATGCTAATAATAATAATAATAATAATAATAATAATAATAATAATCATGATAATGGTTATTATAATAATGATAATATCAACAATATTAACAATAGTAATGATAAATATCATGATAACAATAATAACAATAATAATAATGATAATAATAACAACAATTATAATAGTAATAACAAGAGATAAAATGCAATAATGTCTACAACGATATAAGTCGCATACAGTATTAAGAGAAAAAAAAATCTATCACACCTGATGGATGAAATAGCCGTTGCAGCCTGCAACTTTGCGTATAAAATGTCAGCCTTAACATCGCATTTGGTATGTGTTTGTATACATCTGTGTGCCTGTGTACGTGTCCGATATATGTTAACGCATATAAAAATGTATATGCATATAAGTACGTTTGTGCACAGCGAGTACATGTGTGTGTGTGTGTGTGTGTGTGTGTGTGTGTGTGTGTGTGTGTGTGTGTGTGTGTGTGTGTGTGTGTGTGTGTGTGTGTGTGTGTGTGTGTGTGTGTGTGTGTGTGTGTGTGTGTGTGTGTGTGTGTGTGTGTGTGTGTGTGTGTGTGTGTGTGTGTGTGTGTGTGTGTGTGTGTGTGCGTGTATGAACATCAGTACACATTCGTTCGTAAGTCTATGAGTGTGGGGCCGTAGATATGCGTGGGCGCGCGGGTGCGTGCGTGTTTTAAGTGAGCATGTGTCTGCGCAATAAAGTCCAGTTTCATATGTTTGCATGGGTAATGTGTCTGCGTGCCTACCAAACTTGCCTTGCCTCACATGCATGTTTGCATCTCTGGGCATGGATGTCTACTGAATGTGTATTCGAATGTCCACGCGCGCCACGCAAGGGTGCACATTAGTATTTTTCCTCCGCCAAAGTGAACACTCTCAGCGCGGCGGACGTTCTTCTTTGCCATTCCTGTGCCGCTTAGAAAATTTGAAACTAATTGAACAAACGAACCACGACATTGCGAATGAGCCCAGATAGCCAACAAAGCCGTACATAAGAAACACACAAGTAGAAATTATTGTCAAGGGAGAACGGCCATATTTAACCCAGGCCAGTAATACAATGAGAAAGAATACTGTTCTGTATTACAAACGGTATGCAAGTGCTTATCTAAGGTTATAATTTAGTGTCGTAAAAAGAGCTAAAAGTGATTTGTGCACGAATAGATAATTACCGAAACAAGAACCCTTGTCCCAGCGTATCTCTGTTCAGAAATGACTTGAATAAATAATCTTTCCTTTCTTCTTAGCCTCCCTTTCTTCACCCTTCCTTCGCTGCCGTGGACCCTAACCTCCGAAAACCCATGGCCGTAAGTCAGTGAATTCTTATGCAATCTCTCGCTCCCTTCGGCCCGGTTACCCCTCATGCGGGTGGCTCCTAATCGTCCTAAATTCAAAGCACCCCCGCCCCCGATCGCCTTCCCTCTTCTCTTTCCTGTGCAAAGAAAACAAGAGGGAAATGTATGGACGTGGAACAAGATAAGCACAAAGATAGAAGAGTCAAAGGCCAAATAAAATGAAGGATTCTTACCACGTGGTCTATCAGTGAGTCATCTGCGGAGGTGAAGATTACATACCTGAAAAAAGAAATAGATTTTGTGTTAACCGATGACTACAAACGAGTTATTTGAACTCTACATGCGATTCAAAATAACCGTAATATTTTAAAATGTATAAAGTGTAATTGAATATCTTATATTTTCGACGAAACAGGATCTACAGAATGCAGATTGAATTAAAGAACGCTAAAATATCTATGAACATCAAAAGAATCATTAATGGAATGCATAACTAAAGAATGTTCATCTATCAAAATTCATCCACAGTGTCCCAATGAAAACACCATCTCTGCCGTCATGATTCCACCAATACACCACTATCGCCAGGCCACGCGGCCTCGGCCATGCAATGCTGCGAGCGTGGCAAGGGTCACGTATGGGGAGAACACGACTCACGTCAGCATGATGCAGTTGTTTTTACACCCATGTTTAATGTTGCTGTTCATCTTATTGCTGTTGGTATGAACATTATCATTATACTTATTGCATCACCATAAGCGATAGTCAGCTTTCTCATTTCAACATGAGATAATAAGCTTCATATCCTAGGGCATGCGTGCATGTGTATGTGGTGTTCGGGTCAGTACGTGCCTGTCGGTGTCTAACTGCATGTATACTCGGTCAAAGACTTCTCGGAGTCAATATTTACGATATCACTTTGCACAGTTCGGAATGTGGCAAAAATGCACCTCGCCTGGTGCTTTCAAAATTACACTAAGGGCACCTTTTGGGGACCCATTATTGAAGAGGGGACGGAAACGGAAAAAAAGTACGCTCAGGCGGCCGCGGCACGAACATGAAGTAGTTATGGATACGTAATAACGCCACGCATGTTCGGCCGCACTCTGAAGACGTGGAGGCGAATGCAAGCCCGCTGCAAGAGGAGAGAGAGTGGGATTTAAGCAGCAGTGTTTCGCTGCCATTAAAATCTCATACAATCATGTACAACGCGTTTATAGTGATGTAATTCCCAGCGCAACTGAATGTCCGCCTAAAGTTAATACTTACTTTACTACATATATATTTTTTAATGATTCTGCGTGGACATCACCTTGAACTTAAGGAACACAATATCTATGAACACAAAAACAGTCATCAGGTTATCGACCTTGATAAATATTTTTTTTCGGTTTGTCAAAAACGTAAGAGATGATACTGAAAAAAAGAGAAAACCAGATCGATTACATTGTATAATTTTATCGGATTTTTTTTCTACCGGATGATGAGCCAAGCGGTGACCAATTCAATTAATGAATCAAATATTGCAATTAGATAACGCTAAAATAAAGGGGGAAAATCGATGCCAGTCAAAGTTTCAGTCTACTCTTTTCGGGGAATTTACATGGGTTAAAC
>NW_028234410.1:15166138-15170241 GCF_977035675.1 Penaeus japonicus
GATCCTATACGAAGGGAGTAACACTTACCAGAGTAGTTCCTTACCACTTGAAAGCAAAGGAGAAGAAACAACTGGCACCGCGAACTCGAAATCTGAATCAGTGTGTAAATGGGTTTGTTGTCCGAAGGTGCTTTCGTGCGGGCTTCGAATCGGCGAACCAGTTATCGGTTTTAATGTTGTTTGGTTCTGTCCTGGCGGGAGATAAGTAGTTTTTTTTTAAACGTTTTGGGATACGGAGTGTGGGGGGGGGGGCTGGTAAGAAACGAATCAGAAGTAATGAAGGTCTGTGATTGAAGTGACTGTGTTCAGACTCTGCCTTGCCTGCTGGAAAGGGAGTCAAAGAGTCATCATACCTACTGGGCAATGTGAGATGGCGCAGTGGCGAGGGTGAGTTGTCACAAAGACGAATGGATACCGCTGCTTGAAAACTCTCTCTCTCTATCTGTCTCCCCCTCCCTCTCTTTCTCTCTTCTCTTTCATTCCCTCTATTCTCTCTCTCTCTCTCTCTCTCTCTCTCTTTCTCTCTCTCTCTCTCTCTCCTTCTTCTTCTTCTTCTTCTTCTTCTTCTTTTCCTCCTCCTCCTCCTCCTCCTCCACAGCAATTGGGAAAAAAATGTATAAGGGAATATTACATTATTCTTAATTTTTTAAGATTAGTGCATGGCTCGAGTGTGCTTCTATTAATAATGCATTTACTAAATTGTCCGTTCCTTTCTTTTGATGTCATTCCCTCGCTTTTTAACTTTTTTAAAGCATTTATTGACTACCTTAACTTACCTTAGGATATTTGCATTCAGAAAAAGCCGTTGGTTGCTGAAATCATTTCCTTTTGTTAGGTCGCTTTTCGTAATACTACCAACGCATAACATTCAGTACAGTTGTCAGAGTGAGTTACTATTTGCAAGTTTAACTTTTATCAATCTAAATCTTGATATAAAACCATGATAAAGGTGTATTTGAAGTCGATGAGGACTGTGGGTGAAGACAATAACTTACTGCAGGGTTGACGGCAAAGTACTTTATTCGTAGACTGCGATAACCTCTAGGAGTTCTTTTTCATGTGTTCGCAACGGACTCTCCTTCTTTTGCGCTGATTCACACAGCAACTCCTTCTTCCTTCCCTCTCATGTTCCCCATTCATTCTTTCTATTGTTGATGAGAGATTTAGATTCATTGTCCCCTTCCCTTGGGGTCAAAAGTAGGACTCAGCAGATACGAGGTGTTACGTCTGCCTGCCGTGCGGGGCACCGCCTGCGAGCCAGAATGACCTTCGTCGAGCCTTCGTGTCAGCCTCCATCGCAGCGTCGCCTTCCTGTGCATTCTAGTGAGGGCGCCATGCAGAGAGGCCAACCCCGGGCTTCCCGGTGTCGCCTATTACTAATCACTATCCTCGCTGTACTCCAACATAGACCAAACTGGTTGTAGTATATTTTCTTCTTCTTTGTCTCATAATGTGTCTTTCATAATTTACCTGGGCATAGACTAATAACCATAATTCTGTTGAAGAGTTTTAATTAAGGGTCGTTATGCCATCCGCGGTCTGTTTGTTTCTTTCTTTGCGCGCAGGGCGAGCAGACGGCCATGATTTTTTTTTTTCGTTGCATTAAATGAGCAGCTGAGTTCATAAAAGCTGTCGGGATATTCCTTTCTAGAATGCAGCATGGGACGGGGCTCTTCAGCACAATTATTTGTTTGTTTGTTTCTCGTTCTTCGCCTGTAGTCCAGAGTTCTCTCCAGTCGCAGCTGAATCGCACAAGGACCCCCGGAGTACCGGCTCATTATCATGGCTGGTAATACACTTCCTACATGTGCTCCTGTGTAGACCACAAACCACAACCACATCGCTGTCTCTCCTTCATCATCTCGTAACTCACTGTCTCTCCCTGCCACTGCCACCTCCGTCTGGCACGCTCGTCTTCGGTTCCTTTCTTGCTCTCCTCTCCTCCTCCCTGCAGTCTCTCCTCCGCCTCTCCTCTCAACCTCAGCAGATCATGCATTGTTGTGGTTGCGTGGGAGCTACACCTAGAATGAGTGTGATGGTGATGGTGCATGGTAGCGATCAATGGCAATCGTTTTTGGTTAATGTAAGTGACTGGCGGCGGTTGATGGAGGTGATTGACGGTTTCATTGTTGACTGATGTAGGTGATGATAGTTAGTGGTAATAGTAGAGGTTGGTGGTGGTGGAGGCGGTAAGGGAGCCCGGCAAGCATGTGTAATTCATAGCCTTCACTGGAGGTGTGGAGGCCGGGGTTGGGTGCAGGCTCACACCTGCAACACAATTAGCCAAGCCTGGCGCTGTCACACCCTCGCTCACATCTTAACTGTCTCGGACGGTCGCTCGCAAGGGCAGCAGGCAGACGGAGAGACATACTGGCTGCTAGGTGGATAAGCAAACAAGCAACAGACAGGCAGGCATATAAGGAGGTAAACGGAAAATCAGACAGATAAAAAAGAAAATAGATACAGACATAAAACTTGTATCGTCCAAAAGGTGTGTATATAGTTCCTTCTCTCACTTGGGAGATTGTACTCTTCTACTTGTTTTTCCTCCTCTCTGTCCTTATGTGTTCAGCCATGGCGCACGCGCTCCTAAGAGACACGAAACCGAGAGAGTGCGCACGGGGTCGTCAGAGGTAAACGAGGCAGAGGCTGGCGGGGGGTGGGGGGGGGTCGAAAGGCGGCACAGGGTGACGGAGCAAGGCGTCGAATGCTGTGAAGATGCGAGGCGGGGGATGCACGGCACAGCCTCCGTGCATCTGGAGATCCAGTAGATAACCTCATTGCATTGGGTGTCACGCGCGGCCCTGGCGGAGGAGGGCGAAAAAAAAAATAAAAAAATAAAATGAAAGGAAGAAGAAAGAAAGAAAGCAAAGAGCGAGGATGAAGCGAGCGAAGAAAGGGATGTGATGCATTTCCACTCGCCCTTCAACCGCTCTGGAAATAGAAACTCGGAAGATTTTCTCATGTTGCTCGAGCGCGATATTAATCTGTTTTACTTTTTGTTTTTCTATCGATCTGCTCTTGTTCTTTGCCGTCCTCCTGTCGGGGTCTGCCTGACGACTTCCCCCTCCTCTTCCTTCTCCTCCGCCTCACCGCCTCCTCCTCCGCATTTTCATTTTCCCTTTCCCCACTCCTCCTCCTCCTCTTCCTCTTCTTCATCTTCTCCTTCTTTCTCTTCTTCCTCTTCTTCCTCCCCCATCATCTTCCTCCCCTTTCTTCTCCTCCGTCTCGCCGCCTCCTCCTCCGCATTTTCCTCTTCCCATACCCCATTCTTCCTCCTCCTCCTCCTCTCATCATCATTATCCTCATCGTCTTCCTTTTTCCCCTCCCATTCCTTTTCCTCTTTTTCTCTCTCCTTTACTTCATTTTCTTTCTCTTCCTCCTGTTCCCCCTTCTTTTCCTTCTGTCCCTCCTCTTCCTCCTCCTCCTCCTCCTTCTCTTCATCTCTCTCTTCCTCTTCCTCCTCCTCTTCTTTCTCCCCTTGCCCCTTCCTCTTCCCCTTCCCCCTTCCTCTTCCTCTTCCTCTTCTTTCTCACCCTTCTTCTTCCTCCTCCTCTTCTTTCTCCCCATTTTTATTTCCCAATTCATCTATTGTTTGAATCTGCCCCTGTTCGTTTTCTTTCTTTTCGTTGCACATACAGTCATTTTTGAGACGGAATATTTGGTATGTATGGAGTTATATGTATCATGGACTTACGGTAACGCGACCGTTTATTAGAAAAAAAAAAAAAAAATGTGCGGGTGCTACGGTCGTGATGTTGATGATATATCTGGGCACCTGTTGGCTTCTGTTAGACATGAACCACTAATAGAACATAAAGGTTGATGAAAGAGACCTTTTAACAAAGATAGGGCGTACACGAAGAAGCAGATTTGAATTCGCATATGTAAGTTTCAACTGGATACAAATTCGGGTTTTTAGATATTTTCTTGGTCCGTATGTCTTTGTCTCTCTACTTGCCTATTATTCTCATTAATTTTAATAAGCGACAGAATTCGTATTAACTGCCCAAGGTCGTTCTACGTGTTGTCGTTGTGTTAGCCTTCATTGAGAGGAGAGCGGAGCTTGTATTGACCCACTCTGACCTTGACCTGTTGCAAGA
>NW_028234410.1:15185341-15187841 GCF_977035675.1 Penaeus japonicus
ATAACTGCCGTTCCTTAATGTGCATATGGACCATAGATACATACTCCTAAGTAAGTCCTAGACACAATAAACACAGCAGTTGAGGCAACCATTGACAATCTATCGCGACGTAAAATGACAACAGAGTGTAGTCTCCCGTAACCAAGCTGTACCGGCCGCCCCCGAAAGCCTCAGCCACAACTGCACAAGAAGTCGGATCATTCCCTCCTTCCCTCCGCGCCCATAAAGGCTGCGTCCCCTCGAGAAACGTCTGTGAGACCTCGACCGCAACACGTGTCGGTGATAATTTCATCCATGCTTGTCACTGATAAGAGAACCTCTGTGACGCGTCAGCTAACTCACTGCCCATAGTGTGTCAGCTGTTATCACCTTGATATCACAGGTCACAGAAAAAAACTCATAACAGTGATTTCTATTACTATTCGCCATTTGCCAGGATACACCAATCAAAACCGAAATAAGCTTTAATTTAAAACATCAGCAAATAGATCTATATACGCATGACTCAACTTGTACCTTCGATTCAAAGAACAAAATTGCAATAAAAAATCGGAAATCCACATCTGTCATTGTATAAAAACAAAAAAAAAATCACTGGAGTGAAGCAATTTTAAATATTGCAAAACAATCTATCTGTTCACTGTATACAAAATTTCGATGCTATTTAGATATCTAACTTCGTTATACACCAAACGTAAATACTAAACACAGTATATACAATCATAAATCAATATTGATTGCATTGTATTCACCACTAAATAAAGTGAATCGTAGAACACATATCAGTTTGATGCAACTATTCTTCATGCTATTTGATATAACGTGATTCCAGTGCATGATACTTATATTCTAATAACCGTTGCGTAAGACGTTAACACGAATTCTTTATAATTGCAACCAAAAGCAGATCAGAAAATAGCTGTCTTGTACCTTTCGCATGCGCCACTGACCTTGCATTCTCCATGCTCCTCAAAGTTTTGCAACCCTGACCTAAATATTTTCCCTATTTTGAGTTATCGCCTGATAATAAAGATGGCTTGATAATGATACCACTGCTCTGGTTTCAAAGGAAAGGTAGATGTTCGTCTTATTTGAAAAATGCACTTAATTGTAGCATGGTTGGGGGGACAGTATTGATGTTGTTTTGATGTGTTGTTGCTGTTGCAACGGTTGCTGATGTTGGTGTTATTGCTACTTAAGATAATTGCAGTATTGGTATTACAACTGGGAATCGAGACTTGATTGTTGGTGCGGATTGCAACTGTGTTGAGGGCGATACTGACGGCAGTTTGGTGATAATGGCTATATTGCAAAGAGCTGGCGTTGTTGAAGGCTACGTGTTAATCCTAAAGTTGAATTTTACGTAATTGTTGTTGGCGCTGACGGTGGTGGCGAGATTTATGGCTACTTACGTCGGTGGTGATAGTGCCTGCTGTGGATGGGTGTTTGATTAAGAGGTTGATGATGCAGATAACTGTAACAAATAATGGTGGAGCTGTGCTGCTGCAACTGAAGGGAAATGGCAATGACCTTGATAAACAACGGAGCTTGCCTGCCAATAATTGTAATGACTAACCCCCATATTGTGACAACGTAATGTGAACAACGATTCAAATGATATCCGAGTGATATTACACTACATAGCGTGGGAAAAAAGAAACATGGTAATTCGTTTCTTAAGCACTGCCTTGAGGTGTGAATAAGTATTGTTGTTGTTATTGTTGACAGTAAGAGTAACCCATTAGTACCAAGACTGATTTGTGTATAAACACCAGAAGTAATTTTACGTAAAAAAAAAAAAAATAATAAAATAAAATAATGACAAATGTAATAATAGAATACGCAGAAACATGAAAATCAAAGAACAATCTCCTATGAAAATAAGCTTAAGAAGTTCAGTATTTGTCTCGAACAGTCGCCAGTCTGCCTGTCCTTGAGCCCTATCCTGGCAACAAGCTCTTATCATTCAGAGTCTGGATCTACTTCCATATTTATTAACAACACGTATTATTCTTACTGATTCAAAGTTTGAAGACGATGCAGTTATGTGACTTTTTTAGAGAAAACCGTAAGATGCTGCTATGACAGCTTTTCAAACGACATTGTTTACAGCGTTGATCCCAGTTATTATATGGGTTTGATAAACATCTGCACAAACATCTTCGAGTAACCGTGTTTTGATATCCTTTTTTCCATTTCAATCACTGTATAATCATTTCCGACAAAGTTTGCCTTTTCAACGATTTTCCAAACCAGATTCAAATAGTAAAATTCAGGCGCTTTTGAGATTCTTTTTGGTTACCAAATATTCCGAAATATAAGAGCAATACCTTCCTTAACTCAAAACCTCAGAAACCAAGTCGAACACACGAGATATTCCTTCGGTAACGTTCAGTGAAAGTATATTTACAAAAGGCTCCAACACAGGTTAGGTAGAATCGCGTACTCAGATGGTAAAATACAGACTTTACCACTTATTAGAAGCAATGCAAGTGATGGC
>NW_028234410.1:15197841-15200341 GCF_977035675.1 Penaeus japonicus
GATTCTTTTCATCTCGAAATCTAGAAAGGGGAGTTTCGGAAAACGAAAAGGTCACGATTTAGAGAAGAGAAGCAATGCTAATTCTGGCCTATTCTTGTGATAGCAGCAGCCATTGTGCAGACAACAGCGCCGGAGCGACATTTCTGCGGAACTCCCTGTCGTCGATACGAAATGGATGAAAAAGTCGTGATAATATACAAAAAAAAACTAAAACATCAACTGAACACTGACATGGTATCTTATCATTAATAGCATTTGAAGTTTCAGTTATTTGCACCTCTTGTAAAATCAAAACAAATCATCTTAACACAAGTTTGAACATATCGACCCTCTGCAAGGCGAATAATATGTGTGTGTGTCTGTGCGTGTCTGTGTGTGTGTATGTATATATATATATATATAATGTGTGTGTGTGTGTGTGTGTGTATTCATATGCACACACACACACACACACATACACACACACACACACATACACACACACACACACACACATACAGACACACACAAACACGTAGGCAGACATACAGGCACGCACTCGCCTACACAAACACATACACACTATGTCATAGTATCCATAAAACCATAATCCACAAATATGAATTGAACTGTACAGGGGTACTGTGTGCAGTTTATCCATGACTTTGAATATATACTAACCAAACAATTTCTCGTTAAATCGGTTGCCAGTAGTTCATATATGCAACAGCCTCATCCTGCAACTAAAAACTGCACGTTTAACAGCAACACATAGCTTTGAAAACACTATCACATTAAGCACGATATCTCACAGAAGTATTCTAAGAGGCAGTCCAATAGCACTTGTGTTGCTGGCCTCAAGGCTGTGAGTATGCCATAGCCTGGCCTACCGCCCTCGGGATGGTTGCGTGCCCGAGACTGTTTGAGTGAGAAAGCTGTGATTGTTTAGTCTGGTAGACCGAGTTTATGAATTCATTTATTTTTCATAATGCATTTTATGATTTAATTTTAGGAAACTGCCAACTGCTTTCGCATAAAGAACGTGATTAAATGCTCATGACTGGCTATATCAAGGCTGGGCCGTTATTAAAATCACTCTCTACGGAATATGCGTGCTGTTGAGAGATTTGGTTCAATTGTTTTAACCCAAGAGAAGGAGTCTAACAAAAGGGCCACCGGTCCCCGCGGTCGATCAGCCACACTCTAAGGATCAAGTCTTCGGTCCTTCGGGTTCACCAGAGACTGGGGAGAGGAGGGGTGGGGAGGGTGGGGGAAGGAGGGGAGGGGAGGGCACAACAGACGAAGAGGGGCGAAAGCGCGAAGCATCCCATATTTCTTAGCATTGGCCGGGCTTATATCTGATGCTGGAGCCGAACTTTTACAAAAAACAGGTTTGTTGCTGAAAAGGATTTGGTCAAAATTGAAATCTGCCAGCCGGAATGTAGTGTGGTTCTATCGAGCCGAACTTCGTTAGCTATCGGCTTTTAAATCTAATATTTTATGGCTTTCCATGAAATTTCAATCCAGCTGGGTTTCAATGGGCAAAATACTTGTCCACTGCAACCGGCCCAAGAGTTTAATTTATTGGCAAGGGCTCTAGGTGTCTCTAGATAGAAACGTTCAGATCCCCATGGTCGAGATGTTACAACGCACACACGCACAAACGTACGTTTTACACGCTTGAACACTCACATTTACAAGCCTAGACAATCACAAACACACACACACGCACATACACGTACACTCAAAAAAACATAAGTGATGATAATGATGATGTCAATAATACTATTCTCCATGAGGCCTTTACATCTAATCGTAATGATGATGGTGGGGGCCGCCCCGGTGGTGGTGCTGGAGCTCTTGACGATGATAATATGGATGATCATAATGGTGATTAAGAAGGCAAGGGTCACACTTAGTGCTTAGGTGACAAGTAAACCATTAGTCCTCCAAATGTGTTCAGTCACCAGGTGCAGAGACGCACAAAGAATCCCTTGGTATGGCAAGACATTCGCCATACTGCAAGACCAGACCGAGAAGTGAGAAAAAATCATCAGGTCGTCGTCATCGTCGTTATTCCCGTAATTGTCGTCGTTACCCTCGTCGTCACATCGCTAACGCCATAACTGCAATCCAGTTAAAGATACTTCCAACAATTCACTGTCACATTTCCTCCAGTTAATCTTGTAACTGGGCACTTGAGTGATCTGTATCTTGCGAGGCTCATTGGCATTTATTACTGGGTCTTCTATTGATTCCTCACCTTTTGCTGCATTACCCTGTCACCGGCGCTTCCATTCAATGCGAGGGCGGCGCTTGGGACTGATTTGGGTTGTCTTGTTAAGGCTGGAGCTCGTTGGGTTTCGAATTGGTGATGTGTTTCTGGTATGTTAATGGCCTGGCGGAGCATGCGAAAACATACAGGAGGAATATTTAGTCTATGACGAAGCAATTGCGTCATTCGTAGGCATTTGATTCATTGCGATAGAGGGGGGGGGGACATTAGATTTAAATCGGCCCA
>NW_028234410.1:15215341-15220341 GCF_977035675.1 Penaeus japonicus
ATATATACATATATATATATATATAATATTTATATTAAATTATATATATATATATATATATATATATATATATATATGTTTGTATCTATTCTCTCTCTCTCTCTCTCTCTCTCTCTCTCTCTCTCTCTCTCTCTCTCTCTCTCTATATATATATATATATATATATATATATATATATATATATATATATATATATATGTATGTATGTGTGTGTGTGTGCGTGCGTGCGTGTGCGTGTGCGTGTGCGTGTGTGTTTAAGACATACTTATCTACAAACAGAGCTGGCTAGATACACTCAAGAAAGTTACCCAGACAAACTCCAAAGGAAACCAGACAGACACAGACAGTTAGCCAGACAGCTTGGTGATACCGTCCGATAAGAAAATAAGATAACAATATCTAAGCATTCCTTGTGTTACATCGTACTCGTTGTATATATTTATTAATGATAACTTTCCATTTATTTACAACATATGTGAAAAAGAAATCTCGCATCTCTGGATTCGAAACTGCACGGCTCTATTGCATTAATTGCACGGGCCAAGCGGAATGGTTAGCCTGTTGTATATTCACCCAACACCGTTTATTCTATTCATCGGCAAAAGCAAATTTTTATAGCAAACAACAAAAGGTTATTGTTTACCAGGTCCTTGGTGTTGATTGGCTCAGCCCCCGGGGCATCGGCCGATGATTGGCCTGAGAATAAGGCCCTTTTCCCCTCTTGGCTTTTGCGTAATAACTGGGCTGAACATTAGTGCAAACTACGAGACCTCATTGTTCATTTAGAACATTTTTTACTGCGCCCTACACATCCTTTTCACGTTTTTTTTTTTTTTTTTTTTTTTTTTTAGAGGATGTTATTCACTCTGAATATTCGTATATGTACAAGTGTGCTCCCACATCTAAGTCAACCCCAACCCCACACGCGAACTTCCGAACTCATTTTTCCTCCGCACACTCTTGTATTATGCAATCGTCTTTCTGCAGCTACCCTGGGCCTTTATTCCATCATATGGCTATGCAAGTGGCAGCGTGTTTTCCCGTAGAATTGCTGGTGGAATTGTGCACCATTATTCCAGATATTTCACGTTTACAACTTTTGCTGCTCACACACACACACACACACACACACACACACACACACACACACACACACACACACACACACACACACACACACAAACACACACACACAAACACACACACAAATACAGATACATACACAAGTGTGTGTCCCTCTTCTTGCATTTCTGATAACTTTTTTAATTTCCTATCTTGCATTCAATATAAAAAAAAACTTTTTATCCGTGTTATTTTTCTTATCTCATTATATCCTGTTTTATCCTTTATAGTACTATTTCCCTCTTATCTTCTCATTATTCCTTGCTCAGAAGAATAATATGATCTATAAACCTTAGATCATAAGAACGTACGTATTTTTCTAGATAGTGTTGATAGTGTCAAAGGTATTGTTTCTCCCTGGACTTGGTTGTGCTCTCGACCGACCTCTTCTTCGAGTTCTTCATGTACTTTCCAGATTGTTTTGCTCTTTTTCTTGTCCTTACAGAACAGATATCAGTGATGATGATGAGGAGGAGGAGGAACCTGCAATATTTCCCTGTTATTTGCAATTTCTCCATTCAACATTTGCTTCCTCCTAATAGCAAGTTCAATTTTTGTTTTATATATACTTCCTGATTAAGGTCGACTGAATTTTAGCTAAACTATTATGCGAACTGAAGATTAGCCTCTGAGTTGCGATCAACCGAACAACCTAACAAGCGGTCGGTAACAAATTAATTGCTGGCAGTATTCATGTTGCGAGCGGTGTATGGGCACAGGAATGAGTATATATGAATTGTTGTTTGCTTGACGGTGGAGATGTCTTGGTGATATTGCAAGTGTTTGTTTGTACATGTGCATTTGCGTTATTTTTTGCCATATGTGTGAGCCACATTTTCTATGCAGGTTAGCCTCCGCCGCTCCTCATTCACAGACGAAGCTAGAAGTGTGACGAAACCCCGGCCTAGTCAGCGCAATGTGCCAAAACGAACAGCAGCAGACGTGTCTTCAGTGCACTGCCCCGGAACCCGTGTGCGTCTGTCCCCGCGCACAGATCCCGCGGCCGCCACACCTGTAGCCCTCACAGGTGCGGCAGATAATGACGGCCCTTGCGATCATCCCAGAAACACGCGACTGTCTGTCGGCGGGACGATGAGCTAGAGCGAGATGCCTAGAGTAAGCAGCTTATGCACCAGGCTGAGGACGGTTCTCTTGGTACCAGTGTGTGATTTGGACATATCTTTCACAAAACAAACGATTCAAGGAATAGAAAACTGGAGCTGCAACACAGGTGATGAACGGATATGGAAGATAAGAAAGACTACAGTTGATGAATGTTGCTGTGTATCTTTTTTTAAAGACCTTTGTCTGTCTGTCTGTCTCTATTTCCCTGTTTTGCCTGTTTGTCTGTTTCTCACACTCTCTCTCATTCTTTTCGTTTCGTTCTTTTCTATCTCTGTCTGTCTCTCTCTCTCTCTCTCTCTCTCTCTCTCTCTCTCTCTCTCTCTCTCTCTCTCTCTCTCTCTCTCTCTCTCTCTCTCTCTCTCTCTCTCTCGCTCTCTCTCTCTCTCTCTCTCTCTCTCTCGCTCTCTCTCTCTCTCGCTCTCTCTCTCTCTCTCTCTCTCTCTCTCTCTCTCTCTCTCTCTCTCTCTCTCTCTCTCTCTCTTTCTCTCTCTCTTTCTGCTCTTTGAGCATAATGCACAGTGGCTGATAACAAGTTAAATAAGTTTGGCTCTAGCAAGGGGAGTAAGTAGATTAGGGCCAAGTGCCCTTAGGAGGACGCGGTTCCCCGCCTGGCGAGCCAAGCTTGAGGATGTGTGTGGGACTTGATTTCCCAAGTGTGGCAGTTCATGGTTGATTCAGAGTGCAGTGTAATCTTGTGACTAGGCAGCATGGGTAGCAAAGGGCGCAAAAGGGTGGTAGACTGGAGCCTGAGAACAGTTGATGGCTGTTGGTTAGGGTGAGGTAATGAGAGGTGTCATGATGACTACTGGTATAAGTGGTGACAAGTTGAGACGTGATACACAGACAGTGCTGCTTCCGACGATTGAGACCTTTGTCAACCTGTAACGTGGCCACCCGATGGCGATGATTGTAGGTAACTGGTAACATAGTAGACAAAAAGCAGGTGGTGGAGAAAGTAACACGGTGTAAAGAACAGCAGAATTAGATACAAATATTCTCTATGCCACTCAGATAAGTTTAGCCATAAGAGTGGCCACGGAAATGGAGGAGACAGGAGAGGCAGTGGGCTAGATTTGGCCATTCTCGCTGGGTGTTTGTGTAGTGTCCATAATGGGTCCTATACACAACCTCGGGCTATTGTGCGGGGCAGCAGGGAGTGGGGGGGGGGGGCGTGGAGACCACAAGGAGTGGACATCATGTACCCGGAGCAAGAAGGCTACCATAGGGTATGTGGTAATATACACATCTGCCAAAATATAGGAGATTGTAGAAGATCTCGATGTAACTCTGTCTGCTTCTTACAGTGGCTATAGAATAGCCCTGGCCAATGGATCACGAGGAAGATTAGTGAGAGCACTGCTGAGGCCATTGGGGGTGTATATGTTGATGGGAGCTTAAGAATAAACAAAAGGTAACCGGTCAGATTGAAAAGGCGGCTGCTGCGACGATGAAGGCATTGGCACAGAGTAACGCAAGATGCATATACACCATGGGATGATGCCAGGTGTAGGAAGTGAGATTTGGAGGCGACTTTGAGGCGGTTTGATCATACGAGTGAAATGTGCGAAGTAGGCAGCATAGATCGTAGTAACATAGTGGGTAGTGGAGAGGGCGAAGGAGCAGGCGTGGTAGATGGTGTGACATGGGGCAGAGTGTGATGCCTGGAATTATTTTTCGGGATACACAATCACAATCTATGAAGTACAAATTCTTGTAGCATCCCTCCTACCTCCGATCCCTGTCAACATGAAGAACACTTTCTGCAACAACAGTCAGAAACAAAGGCATAATCCAGCTGCCCTTCTACTATCTCCTAGCACTGTTTTAAGTTCCTGTCTCTGTTGAGTCCTGCGCATGAGTCAGTATCACTTCATCAGGCTTTCAAGATTTTTTTTTCACATAACATCTCATCTCATCACGTTAAGTGTCCCTGTTTGAACTTTTCCTGTTCATCTTCAGCGCCCAAGTCTTCGCTAGGCACTGCCCAGTTATACGCCCAGCCGAGACGGACTTCCTCGACGTCTCTTTTAGGAATGGTACCGACCGTATCTCCTACTGGCACATGCAGGAACTCTGCCTTCTCAGCAGTCATGCACTGCTCTCCATTGCCTACTTCCTTGTTCTCTTTCTCTCTTTCTGACATTCTTCTCGTACCATATCATAACAAATTCAGAATGTCTCACACGCTGAGAAACACTTATCAAAGGCAAATAATCTGTCATGCAACTTTCCTTACAAAAAAAAGAAAGAAAGAAAGAAAGAAAAAAAAAGATACTCATTCACTTTTTCATTCCTCCAGTCTTTATCATCCTTATGCGTTCTTCTGGTTTTACGTGGAGAGTCTTAACCCAGTGCACAGTCCACTTATATTTGAAGTCCTATATCCCTAACATTCCTGATGTCGCCTACTCCTAAATAGCAAGCTAATCAGATCTTATCGCTCCTCAGAGCTCCTCTGAATTATATCTACAAGGTAACAGAACTCCTCGTTCATGTGATGATATTTTCTATGTCCTATGTATAGTGACCTTATGTGACCCGTTGCACCTGACACCTCGTGGCACTCAATATCCTTTCTGCCTCGATTTATCTTGCTTGACCACATTTCACATATGTCATAGAACACTTTATATCCCATGAGGTCTGGCATCCTAGACGGCCATTTCACTAGCCATAACGTGACCAGTTGAGGTTCCATATGACCCGAATGACCCCGAACGGATTCTGTGTGACTCATTGTTTTGTGTGTGACG
>NW_028234410.1:15240341-15242841 GCF_977035675.1 Penaeus japonicus
TATATGAATGTGTGTACGTATAAAAATATGTATGTATATTTATACATATCTACCTATCTATCTCTATACATATATATACATATATATATACATAAACATACATACATACATATATATATATATATACATACACACACACACATATATATGTGTGTGTGTGTGTGTGTGTGTGTGTATGTGTGTGTGTGTGTGTGTGCATATATACATATACATATAAACACGAACCCATAAACATATTTTTATTTGGCTTATTTTACAAAAATGAGATCACCTCATTTCCATTTTTCTCATAGCCTTATGAGTAAAAAACTCGTCCATATTTCAGCGCATATGTTTCAAAAGTCTTTTATATTAATCTGCTGTATTCTCCTTTTGGATTAAAATTCACTCACGTGACGGGTTTTTGATACCAACCAAAAAGTACTATAAAGCGACAAATTATAGTGTATGGCTTTTGGCACCAAACGTGAGCTCGAAAATGCATGGTTTTAGGAAAGGCATCATCATCAAAGGACAGCATAATGAAGTACATATGAAATACACTGTATTTCACTGTAGTTCTACTATAAGAAATGTCTGTAATGACCGACTTTCAATTTCTAGTTTACCCCTCCCGCTCATTTACACAGCCGACGTGAGATTCCGCACATGCATACTCTACCACAAACCCCTCGCTCTGTTATTCCTCACGTCTCCATGATATTGGCGTCCTTGACAAACTCGAGAAGCTGTCCATTGGACAAAGTTAACCACTCCCACAAAGTACGCTTTGTTTTGCACTTAAAATCCAAAACGGGTTCCTTACAGCACCATTGCAAAGTCATCCCGCCAGTGCGCTCCGCTCTATCTTTTCCAAACCGGATGTTCTGTGTGCTCAAAATATCTTGTGTTCCCGGTGTTCCCTCTGACCTGCATGGCCCAAGAACTCGAGAGTCTCGTGTTCTGGACAGGATGCGGTGAGATCTGAAAAGCTGAAATTCCTTGTGTTTGTATTATTTCCCTCTGTGTACATGTGCTCATGATGAAACGTGCTTGTATGCGTACATTTGTTTGCGTACGTGTGTGCATGTGTACACGCCTGCCTGTCTTGTTGTGGCGACCTCCACCACTTACAAGGCGCAAGTCAGTTTAGTCAGGCCAGTTGAGCGCGAGATATGGAATTTCTATTACCAAGCTGGTTGTACTCCATAACCTTTTCCTTTTACATTCTCTCTCTCCCCGAATCAGTTCCTCCTCTTTCTCACGTTATCTTTAAGACTTGATTTTTATTGCTCTTCTCTTCTGAATTATCTCCACTGACCTTCTCATTCTTTTCCCAACCCCATCTGCATTCTTATTTTCTCTCTTTGTATCTCTTATTCTCTCTCTCTCTCTCTCTCTCTTTATATATATATATATATATATATATATATATATATATATATATATATATATATATATATATATATATATCCATCTATCTGTCTGTCTATTTATCTTTTCTTTTCTCTGTTCAGTTGATACTATCTATCTATGTATCTGACACTTTCTCCTCTTCTTTTTCATTTCTCCCTTTCTATTTCTGTTATTCACTGCTATTCCGTCCATACCCATGCCCTCTTTCCCTCTCTCCTGTCTCCTACTCTCCTGTCCCTCCCCTTCCCTCCCCTCCCTCCCCTCCCTCCCCTCCCTCCCCTCCACCCTTCCCCTTCCCTTCCCTCGCCACACCCCCATTCCTCCACGATGCCTCATGAACTTCACATACCATAACCTATTTGGGTTCAAGACAGTTTTCGTGATATTTGTTTATCTGCTCATTGGGCAACTGTCTTTCTCAGAATGCCAATGTGAATACAATATCTGATTACTGTGTGAGTGCTTGAATGCGCGCACGAGCTTTTATGATTGTGTGTGACTGCATATATGATTAAGTGTTGGTGTGCATGCGTGTTTGTGGTTGTTTGTGTTTGCATGTGTGTATTATGTATATGTGTGTGTGTGTCTGCTAGCGTGTGTGTCTGTGTTTGTATATGAGTTTATATATGTGTGTATGTCTATGAGTGTGTTTATGTATGTGTGTGAGCGTATGCGTTTGTCTGTAGCTTCGTGTAGATGACTAATGGTGATGCACATACATATGCATTTCAGTTGCATGAAACGATTTCCGGTATGCCGGAAGGAATGCTGGAGAGGGGGGAGGGGGTCGCAAACTTAATGATGAATTTAATGACGCAATAACTATCCAGCACCAACAACCAGCCGGACATTGCGAACAGCAGGAGGCGGCTCTCGCAGCCCACCCTGGCCCACCTGCAATGGAGATAGATAGACAGATAAACGCGTAGATGCACGGATAGATGGACGAATGAATGGACGGATGGCTGGAATGGATAGGTTCACGGCGGGATGTGAACTCTGTCGGCTGGAGAGATGAAGCGACAGACTGTTGGATAGGTAAGCGTTTAGTTCGAAAATTAGTAGTTGGCGGGCACTTGTGACAGTGAGAGAGATTGAAAAGAAC
>NW_028234410.1:15252841-15255341 GCF_977035675.1 Penaeus japonicus
GTGCTTCCGCCGCCGTCCAAATATGATGTTCTCTGGCACCATCGCCATTCACGGGGCTGTCCCTTCCTCACCATTGCGCAGCTGCGGTTTCTCTGGCACCGGCAACGTCGTCGTCGTCGCCGCCGCCAGCGAGTCGTGCTACTGCGAGTTACCGGTCGTTAAAATGTTAATTAGATAAACGTTCGCTCTCGAAGTCCAAAAAATCACTCAGGCGACGACAAATAAATCTCGCAGCGCCGCGCGGAAGATAAGCCGAACGACGCAGCGAGCGGCGCCGTGAGCGGAGCATCTGGCGGGAAGCAGATTAATCGAGAAGCATTTTTATATCCGATTACTGTCTCGGAAAAATAGAGAAATGAACACGCTTGACAGGGACGTAGAAAAACAGAACGAGCGAGAGAGAGAAAAAAGAAGAAAAATCGTACACATGGTAGCAAAAGTGGCCATTGTTTTGTGCCCAGGGAAGAATGATGGCGGTGGACGGTCACGGAATTTCAAAGGGAAGGAGAATTTGAAAAAAAGGGAAGAAAGAATATTGATGACGGAGGTGATAATGTAAAGAGGGGGAAACAAGACGCGACAGGTGATAAATAAAGGATCTCAATTTATGCAAGACTGCGACAGTAAAGAACAAAGATGGAAAAGAAAAACAGTCAAGAACATCTATAAGCCTAATGTCTTTGGATACGAGAAATCGAAGAGGCAAAATGTTAGACAAAAATATAAGGAGGGTATATGGCCTGAATCAATGTATCGAAACAGATAGCAGTGTTAGTAAACAAAATATCATCTGCCTGCAGATTTATATGTACTTATCTATTTACTCATTATTGCCATTTTATTTATTCATCTTATGTTTTTTGGCTAACAGAGTTGAACATTCTTCTAGATTTACTGGCTTTTGATACGAAATTAATTAGTTAACAAATAAATAGATAAAAAAAAAACAGACAAAGATACTAACAGGGTAAGAATAGAAACATAAGACCTTTACATATTAACGGAAAGAGAGCGATGTCATTTATAAGTAAGAATGTAACTAAATGAATTAAGGAGTTTAATGATAGCCTTCCTGCTATCAACATATTTTTCTATTCAACCAATTTTTTTTTTTTATTATTATTTTTTTTTTTTAGCAATGTCTGTAAACAAAAAATGAAGAAGGAAAAAGATAAATCCCGTTCAATGTAAGAAAAAGAAAGAAAGAAAGAAACTTTGGAAGGGCCATGGCTTCAGAGTCTGATCAAGAAGAGACATCTCTCTAGGTCACGTGTATATCAGTTTTGGGTTGCGGGGAGGGGGAGAAGGTAACTCAAGTGGAGTGCAAAGCAAATATAAATCATCCAGGTGTTTGTATTAATGACCATGTCACATGGGACAAGTATATGTGGAAATGCGTGAGGGTGGTCAGTATCTCTCTCTCTCTCTCTCTCTCTCTCTCTCTCTCTCTCTCTCTCTCTCTCTCTCTCTCTCTCTCTCTCTCTCTCTCTCTCTCTCTCTCTCTCTCTCTCTCTCTCTCTCTCTCTCTCTCTCTCTCTCTCTCTCTCTCTCTCTCTCTTTCTATATCTATCTATCTATCTTTCTCTCCCTCCACTTCCTCTCTCTCTTTATCTCTCTCTCTCTTGTGTGTGTATGTGTGTTTGTGGAGGTGCAGTGCATGTAGCGAGAGAAGCGAAAATCATTGCTTTTGCATTTTTCTAGAGTAATCGTGATTCCCTAATCGTTTGCTCGCTGAAGCACACAGAAGCGCGACCAATCTGCAGATGAACCAGCGGCTAAAGTTGGTACAAATCCCAGGTGTATTTTGAACTTTACGTCCACCTTCGTAGGGGAAGGGAGTTCTTATGCTGATATCCACCGAAAACATATTGATCTATATTCATTACGCTGTACAGCCCCTTTATTATTATGTTTTCGTTTTGTCTTGATGTTTACCGTTTGGAAATGAAGATCGCTATGTCGAAAGCTGTTGTAATACTACAATGCAAACCGTAAACAGCTTCGAGAGTCGAGCCATTTTAAGAGACAGGCCAAGACAGGTCCAGGAGTCGCTTCAACGTCCGTGTATTCTGACTCTTTGATATGACCCATATATCGTCCTATCAAGCCATCTCCCTCGCGCGCAGTCAGAGCGCCTCCCCGGCCGTCTCAGTCACCGCTTATCTTCAGGCTCGCGGCCAACTCTTGCTACGACCTCCGCCGCTCCACTCGCCGACGCTGCTCCCGCTTCCGCTACTACTTTCAGTGCTACCTGCTGGACGCCGCCCTTTGGCGTCCCTTCTGCCTTTGCGTCCTTGAAAAAACACAGTCGCCGAGATGTTCACAGCCGCTGCTGCCGAGCCAAATCGTTTCATTACACAATCCGAAGGCATCTGCAACGCATTCTCCAATTTGATAAACAATTATGTTTATGCTTAGCCTAGAAATTATATGATTTCCCTCCGGAAGCCATTAGGCGGACGTGGAACTTCGTCGATTTGGTTAATGTTCCCCACGTGTG
>NW_028234410.1:15290341-15292841 GCF_977035675.1 Penaeus japonicus
ATATATATATATATATATATATATATATATATATATATATGTGTGTGTGTGTATATGTCTGTGTGTGTGTGTGTGTGCGTGTGCGTGTGCGTGTGCGTGTGCGTGTGCGTGTGTGAGCGTGAGTGAGTGAGTGAATGTGAGTGTGAGTGTGAGTGTGTGTGTGTGTGTGTGTGTGTGTGTGTGCATATGTTATATATATATATATGTATATATATATATATATATATATATATATATATATTTATATATTTATATATATGCATATATATATATATATATATATATATATATATATATATATATATATATATATATATATATATATATATATATATATATCACACACACACGCACTGAGAAGTTGATCGGTGATACGCTGAGAAACAGTAATCCTGACTTCTCTGAGAAAGACGGCGTCGCACACCGATGTTTGGGGAAACTCGAGACAGGAGAAAAGCGACATTTTTAACGAAGCAAACGGTGACAGATGTAATTAAGCAAGCTGAAAAAAATAATCGGCAAACCATGTAAAATACAAGAAAATTTGGACAAGAGAATATTTAAGCAAAGAAGAGAGGGATTTCTTACAAAACAAAACAAAACTAGAAGTCTAAATTATAGTGAGCAAAATTCAGAAGAAAGAAAAAGTCTCGTTCATCTGAAGGGTGAGAACCAAAACCGAAAACGGAAAGCCGAACAAGCATTAGCAGGGCGGCCAAGTGGAGGGCCGAGGGACCACTTGCGACTTATTTGCACAACTGCAGACACGTAATTTTCAAAATTATCGGAAATAGTAATGATAACTGACACGACAGGCCTGTTTGTAGTGAGGGGAGGAAGGCATTAACAGTAAAGCAAGTAGAAATAAAGGAAGACCCAAGAGTGAGCTAAATGGTTGTAAAAATAGAAACAAACGGAGTATATTCAATGATACCCACTGCTTATATCTCACTGTATACATCAGCATATTCATAAGAAATTTGCAAAGAACTAGCCCAAGTGATGCTTAAAATTCCAAAGTATCTACTTACAATTATGGAAACCAAGTCGAAGGATATTTCTAACTGTGGATTTTCATAACAAAATCGACAAGGAAGCTTTAGATCCATTATGGAGTGCGCAATTACTGGAGATCGCAAATGAGCATTGCCTTCACCAAAGCATATGTGAATAAGGGGGCATGGACAGGGCATCTAAGCTTGACCTAATTTTTACAAGAAACAAAAATTAAGAATTCTTGCCTCCATTTGGAAAGCTGACCATGCTGTAATGAAATTAGAATTCCGCCTTTTACAAGAAAAAACAGTTGACAAGACGGAACTTTAGAAAAGATACAAATACAAGAGATTCGAATAAATTTCAGGAAGTTCTTTGAGGAAAAGACTGGGATGAAATTCTAAAAGAAGATATAGACACAAGATGTTTCTATAAAAAAAGGAGTTGACAGATATGTGCCAAAATTCAAGACTGAAGTAGGAAAAGACCAAAAAACGGTTCAACGGAAAAGTAGGAGAGCGAGAGAAAACAAACAGCTCTTATGGAAAAGATTCATAAGACATAAGTCACAAGCAGCTTATGAGAGAGAGTAGGGAGAGGTGAGTATACTTAGGTCATGAAAGACACCTAGAGAGATTTCGAGAAGGATTCTATTAACAAAAGTGCCAACCAAAAAAGCTTTTCTACACTTGCACAAAATAAGAACACTGTCTATAGTAAAGAAAGAGGGGGTGTGTAAGGTTCTAAAGGAAAAATTACAACCCGTCTTTGCTCAAGATTCCTGCTTGAAAGCAAGACGTTACAACTCAGTATATCGAGAACACCACACTCACGGAAACGGAAATAAAGGATTTTCCGAAGAAATTTGACAAAATGAAAGCGGGATGACCGGATGGCATTTCTAATTGGGTTCTCAAAGAATGCGCCGACCACTTGGTAAGTGGGGATAAGCAAAGCCCTTTGAATTGTGGACCAGAATCACGAACAAGTGTATGATGTGTGAATTGCTAGGAGATAATTAGGAAACAATGGGTCGGAGTTCTTGAGACGCGCAACATGATATCATTCGAGCAATTTGGATTCAGGAGGGAAGGTCGTGCTACCAAATCTCCCCTGCTTTTACGATATAGTAAAGGCAGAGGAGATACTGCCACAGCGAGAAGGTTGTGTAGACTGTATATACTTGGATTTCAGAAATACATTTGGAAGAGTGTTACATAAAAGACTGATATTGAAATTGAAACACGGGGTTGCAGTTAAAGCAAAACTTCTGAAATGGATGAAGGACTTTCTAGACTAAAGAAAAATAAGTACATTAATTAGAAGCAAACACTTAACATTGAGACAGGTAACAAGTGGGGTACCACACGGGTCAGAATTGGCAGCAATTACGTTTATCATTTTCATTAATGACCTGGGGTCCAACATTAGTTCAGAGAGTTCTCTGAATGTGTGCGCAGACGATGCAAATATCAAGCAAATAGTAACAAACATTGAATCGTGC